>NW_006441398.1:366517-370674 GCF_000325575.1 Pteropus alecto
AAATCAAATTCTATATACTCGACAATAACAAGAAAGGCCTTTCTGTCACAAAGGCAGAAAAATTGCTTTCCGCAAACCAAAAGCTCATGTGAATTTTTAAAGTCTCATCTCTGGCTTCTCGATTTTTCTTTAAATGGGGAAAATACCTCCCCCCACCAAATTTCACTGCTTTTCCTTTATTTTTACTCCATGTCGTCTTTAATTTTCTTTTTTGCTCACTACTCTCACCAGCATCCCCGACTTCCTTTTCTCTTAGTTTTCGGTTGTTTTCTTCTCTTGTTCCCATTCCCCCGTCCCCTCTCCTTCTCCTCGGAAGCCTGCCTGTCCCCTTGCTCCCTCCATCACCTGAACCCTTGCACTTGTGGGTGACTCAGCCCTGGAGAGGCCTCGAATTGTCTGAGAGTTTTTGTCTTGGCTCTAATCTGGGTGCTGGTGCACAGCGTCTGAGCTCCCTGCAAGGGGGAAGGGGCAGCGGGAGGGGAGAAGGTAAGGAGTTTGGGTCTGGGACAGATAATTTTCCAACAGGAGCCTCCACTCTCTTATTAATAAAAGGGGGACAGTCCCCTTTTGTCTGATGCTCCGAGGGGTGTATCTAGGGCCCAGAGCTTCCACCAGTGGCCTGCAGAAGGGGGCTGCAGGAGCAGGGGTGTGCCAAGTATTTCTAATGGAACCTGAGCAGGATCCTTCTCTGTGTGCCCGCAGTGGAGTGAGGGAGACCTGCTCTCCCTCCGCAAGTATTCCAAGTACGCCGGCTGTTCTTCTTCCGCGGGAACAGGGTGAGGGGAGAGTGCTGCCTGGGAACCCTCTCTGCCCATCTTCAAGGTTATGACCACTGTCAGGAGAAGGGCACTTGATTGTTCTCCCTCTGTGTTACTCCCCTAGGAAGGGCCTGTTAAGGGAGCATCGAGGGAACAAGGGGGCTCTGCGTGGGTCCCTGAGGCTCCATTGAGGCACTCCATTGGCCCTCCTAGGCCACTTCTGTGTCCAGTCTCTCTACCACTCCATCAAACTTTGACCCCTCCCTCCATCCAGGGGCGAACCGTGGATCTCCTCCTGTTACCCTAACTTCCAGGTGGATCCTTCCATCTGCCATCTCCCCACCACCTACCCAGTTGTACCACCCGATTCAGAAGATTCAGAATCAACCCGTGTTCAGCGAGTCTCTTCCACCCAGTGCTGTGGTCTGTGGGACAGAACATGCCAGAATTCTCCAGGAGGCTCACGTTGGCCATTTTCTGTTGCGTTTCTAATATTTAGCACAAATCGAAATACCAGAAAACCACCCCTGTGCCAAATATCAACTCACCTTTAGTTTCTAGCACCTCTTCTTGACTTTAGAAAGTAGGATTGCTTCTCTCAAGGTAGAGAGGCAGGGTTTGGTATCTTATGTCACTCAGCTGACATCTTTGGCTAATTGGATCGAAGCTGGTTATTAACATGACGTTAATTATTGAACGCCACCCTAAGAGGCCTGTCCGCAATGTCACCTGCCTCCTGCTCTCTCACCTCTAACCGCTTCAGTCGCGGTCAGCAGTGAGCTCACTTTAGAGCATTCAGAGCCCAGGCTGGGGTCCCAGGTACTGAGCGGCACCTTTCTCATTGTCAGGGTTTGGTGCCAGCCCAGGGCTGCGTGTTTTGTTTTGGCACACCCCGGGCACTCATTCGGGAACCTTTCTGCACGGCGTAAAGGCCACCGAGCACAGGGTTTCAGATGGGGAAGAAAGGGGCGCGACTAAGCAGTGACCTTTTTTCTGTTGCCAGCTGAGGGCTGAGCTTTGCCTCGGGAAGAGGGCAGCTGTAGGGACATTCAAGCGGGAGCAGCCTCTCCCTGTCTGTGTTCTCATCTTCCTCTGCTCTTCGTTTCTTTAGTAACTGTCTCCTCCTGACAGGCCTAAAGGATGGCTGCCCAATAGCCCCTCCCAGAGAGAATGCTTTGGAGACCACTCAGGTCTCCCTCCTCAGTGCTTCCCTCTGGCCTCCCTGAGAGGCCTTGGAGCCAGGGCTCCATGGCGAACCTCTTCTCTGTGACTTGGTTTCCCCAAGGCTGTCTCAGTTTTCCTGATGGAACCCCTTCCTTTCTGTTCTGTTGTTTCCTTTCTTAGCTCTCTCTCTGTAGGTTTCTTATTTTATACCTTGCTCCATATGATTCAGGCCCTTTAGTCTGAATTGGATTGGGGGACAGGTGAGTGTTCCCCTCCTCCAACCAAGAAACACTAAACCCCGGTCAAGTGGAGGGGACAGAGCCAGAGAAAGCAAAGAGGTGGTGGGGGAGGCGTCGGTAGGACCCAGAGTTGGGGAGTAGTGTCCATCTTCCTGCCTTTGTCACTTCTCCCGGGGTTGGCTGTTGTGTTTGTGGCTGCACGGAGGGCTTGTCAGCGAGTGCTGTGACAGGAGGCTATTTTCATAAACTGTTGCAGTTTCTCGAGCTGAGCTGCATTGCGTTGGCATCCCTTGTCACTGCTAATGGAGCGAGCGTGGCTGGGTGTGGGCCCAGGGAAGCAGCCGAACTGCTGAGGGCTGGGGAGGAGAGCCACGGGGTGCTGGGGGGCCTCCTGGTCTGGGAGTGCTCCTGAGAGCAGCCTCCAGACTCCAGGAAGAAGGGGTGGCCGCACCCTGGGTGCAGGGTCCCTGACCTGGAAGTCCTGCTGGCATCGACGCCTTCCCAGCTCTCTTTCTTCTTTTCTTTCTATTCATAGCACAGCTCCTGTGTATGGCCCAGGAGGAAAACTTCCACTCGCCCCTGTGCGCTCCATAAATAAAAAAAGAAATAGAACCAGAAAAAGAGAGTGTGCGGGCCCAGGAGAAAGACTGAAACCAAAACACAGAGCGAAGGCGCAGCTGCTTTCCCCAAGGCCTTCTGGGGCTCCTGCCCGCCAGCAGCCTGCCCGGAGTCAGGCCTTTATTTATTTATTTTTCTGGCTTAAAAAAAAAAAAAAAAAAGAAACATTCCGAGTCTTCCTCAATCCTAGCCCCCACCCCACCCTACCCCCTCCAAATTTGCTGGGTGGCCGCTGCCAAATGGACCTGAGTGGGAGCCTGGAATGAAAAATTCATAACTGCTGGACTTTGCTTGTTCATTAGACGTGAACTTGTCGATTGGGCAAATTGTTTTTGGTCTCCAACTGCCGGGGGCTCTCCCCACCCTCCCGGCTCGCAGGGTTCCCTCCTCCCCTTGGACACAGCCATTGGCTGCTCGAGGATGTCTCATTGCCAAATAGGTGGATCCTTCTCTCTCTCTCTTTCTCTCTCTCTCTCTTTCTTCTTTCCTCCATCCCTCCTTTCTTCCTTCCCTTTCTTCCTTTCAGTGGTTGTTTTACACAACGGGGTAAATCTAGTCCTTGATACTCGGCTTTGGCACAAGCAAATGGATGGGGATTGAGCATGAAAGGGGAGAGAGAGGGAGTTTGAGAGAGAGAAAAGAAGCAAAAAAAAAAAAAATCCAAAACCCAACCAGCACACATGCACACTCGCACTCACGCGCGCGCGCACACGCACACACACACACACACGGCCCCATCCCATCCACGTCCTCCCCTGCTCTCTCCCTTTTTCTCTCTATTCTTCGCTCCCTCCCTTGCTCCCTCTCTCTTTTGCACGCGTCTGCCAGCGACAGTCTGCAGCCGGTCCGAACTCGTCCCCTTCCCCGGGAATCTGCGAGCTCCCCCTTTGCCTTCGATCAGGCTCAGAGGCAGAGGGAGGCAGCTCCAAGTTTACACCCCTGTGCCGCTGCCAAAGCCGAAAGCCTTATTCTTCAGCTGCCGCTTTTCCCTCTCCTGGTTTTTGTTTTTGTTTTGTTTTTCACGGGGGTGGGGTAGGGTGTGTTGTGGGTTGGGAGGTGTTGGGAGGTGGGTTTTGATTTTTTAAATTATGCATATTTTTCTTTTTTAAACTGGAAGAGGATGCACAGGGGGCAAAATTGAAAAAAAATTTTTTTTGGTTGGCTTTTGTTTACCTGGCGTGTGTGGCAACCGGCTTGCTCCCTCTCTCTGCTTGCTATCCCTGACCTTTCTTTCTTTTTGCTCCTTTTCAAAAAAAATATTAATTTCCCCTTCTGTGCAATGGAGCGTGGGGGGGAGGGAGAAGGGTTTGAGAATCCACCCAAGCCCAGCCCCTATTCCCCAGAACACCAATAATAACCCCCTTTAAAACATTTACCT
>NW_006441398.1:370898-382498 GCF_000325575.1 Pteropus alecto
TTAAACTTCAAACAAGCAAACAAGCAAAAAAAAAAAAAAAACCAAAAAGCGAGAGCCCGGCCCTCTGTCACCTGACTGAGTGGGAAAGAGGGTGAAGGGGTCAGTGGGGACGGGGCGCAGGACACCCCATGTAGCTTTTAACCCTAATGTGGCCGAGACAACCACCTTATTTGTGCTAACAAGAAGTGTTTTGTTCCTTATTACTGTGATTAACAGTATCGGTGTCGATAACAAAGCTGAAATCACATATTTAGGATTTAGATCTGATTTTTGAAAATGCTGGGGTGGCTGTTCCAATTGGAGCAGGAGAAAAGCGAATATAAACAGGCTGGGGAGGGGGAAGCCAAATCCGTTTCCTGGCTTGCTGGCTGGTGGATGTCATGTTCTCTCTTCTTGGGGGTGGCCAAAAACCGACTGGTGTTGGGGCGCAAGGCGGCCCCCACAAGCCCCGAGTGCGCGTCCACCGGCGTCCGTGCAGACCCGACACCGCGTCGGGGAGAGCTGACACGAGTTCGAGGCTGCGATAGAACATGGAGATGTCATGGGCGCGACAGAGCCTGGCGGGGATACCAGCAGCGTGTGTGTGTGGACGGCAACGTTGTCTGTGCGCGTGTGTGTGAGTGAGTGAGGGAGAGAGAGAGAGAGAGAGAGAGAGAATAGGTGTGTGCTCAGGCTCCGGGTGCCTCTGTCTGGCTGCTGAGGCTGAGATGGGAGCAAGCGGCTGGCTGGGCTGGTGGTGGCTCCAGACCACACTTTCGTAGAACAATCGCAAGAGGAAATTGTCGTGGGGGGGAGGAGGAGGAGAAGGGGATTTCTCCAGTGCCCCCTTCTAACGTTTCTTTTCTCCTTCTCTTTCCCCCTCACCCCGTCTTTCCCTCCTCCCGTCCTCCCTCGCCCCGCATGCTCCCGGCTTGCCGCCTGCAGGATGAGTTCCACCCGTTCATCGAGGCGCTGCTGCCTCACGTCCGCGCCTTCTCCTACACCTGGTTCAACCTGCAGGCGCGGAAGCGCAAGTACTTCAAGAAGCACGAGAAGCGGATGTCGAAGGACGAGGAGCGGGCGGTGAAGGACGAGCTGTTGGGCGAGAAGCCCGAGATCAAGCAGAAGTGGGCATCCCGGCTGCTGGCCAAGCTGCGCAAAGACATCCGGCCCGAGTTCCGAGAGGACTTTGTGCTGACCATCACAGGCAAGAAGCCCCCCTGCTGCGTGCTCTCCAACCCCGACCAGAAGGGCAAGATCCGGCGGATTGACTGCCTGCGCCAGGCCGACAAGGTGTGGCGGCTGGACCTGGTCATGGTGATTTTGTTTAAGGGGATCCCCCTGGAAAGTACTGATGGGGAGCGGCTCTACAAGTCGCCCCAGTGCTCGAACCCCGGCCTGTGCGTCCAGCCACATCACATTGGAGTCACAATCAAAGAACTGGATCTTTATCTGGCTTACTTTGTCCACACTCCGGGTAGGTTGCTCTCACTACACCCCCCTCCCCATTTTATTTCACTTGCTGGCATTTGTCCTGTTTATTGTTCCTCTCTGTCAAAACCCTACACCCACTGGGCCTAAGGAGAGCGCCTGTCCTGCGGAGGCCTGCAGCACGTTCCGTGTTCCCTTTTCCCTCTGTTTCCCTCCACCCTCTCTATTCTTCTTCCTTGGCTCCCTCGCCATGTCCCCGATTTTCTGCATCTCTATATTTGGAGGATACATCTTACCCAAAAGATGCTGCAGGTCTCAGGACTGGGGCCGCGGTGACCCAGGTTTACCCATGATGGTGAGAGTTTCTGAGGAACACCACCACAAAAAAAAAAAAAATCACTGGTTGCTCTGATTTAAATAATTCAGAAGTAGTATTGGGGGGCAGGTGTTGGCTTTCTTGCCGCTCCCCTCAAGTTCTGGGGAAAAGCTGGATTTGGCACAAGCGGGATGGGCAGCAGTTCGGTGGAGAGAGGGGTGTGTAAAAACCCCGGGATATGAGACTGAATGAGTAGAAAAGAGGAGAGAAGGCAGAGGCGGGTAGATTCTGGGGCCCAGGTGCCCAGGTGGGAGCTGTTTTGGCTGGGAATTTGGCTGCGGGGAGTAAGGAAGTGATTTGATGTCATAGAGAGTGAAAAGGAGCACGAGATTCCTCATGCTCTTCCCCGTCACCTGTTTCCGGCTGAAGTGGCTGAGACCCCAGGATGGGTGCCTACAAGCCCTCTCCCCTCTGCTGAGGGGCACAGGCTTGTCAGGGAGCACAGACAGATCTTAAAGAAACAAACAGTCAACAGAACTCTGTAAAATTTCCTTTTCCTTTTACGTTATAAGTATTTCCAGTTTTTCTCTCTGCCTTTTCAATTTCACCCTGCATTTTGGGTCAGGGCGGTTCAGTTCTCCTCCTCTGTTCCTCCCCCCCTCCCCACTCTTTCTCTTTTTTATAATTTCTTTCCGCTTTTGTTTTCTTACAAATTGAAACAGAGATGGCTGGTTAATTTTTAGCCTCCACTCAGCTACGCCCAATTTACTGCCGCCTTTGAAACCTAAACGGGCGGCACTCTGTGATTAAGCAAGGCAGAAGTGTGTTTACATTATGCCCAACCAACTTGTAATGAGAGGGCTACCAAACCTTTCTGTGTGTATGTATGTGTGTGTGTGTGTGTGTGTGTTTTCTTTTCCACCATTCCAGTATTTTTTCCCCCTTGTTTTCGTTCTTTCTCTCTTTATGCGAATAGAAGAGAATGTGGCTTAACTTTAACTCTAGTGAATATTCTTTCCCCTCAAGTGTGTGCGTGTGTCTTCCTTCCTGTTCATTCACAAAAAAGAAAAGCAGCTCACTTTTCTGCTGCGATCACCCCCTTGCTTATTTGGGACGCTGGGAGGAGCGGCGTGACTTAATCCAGAAATGAAATTTGGGGGAGCTTTCAGCATTGTGTCAGGAATATAATCTCGACTGAGATTAGCACTGAGTCTTTATATATTAGCGAACTCTGGGGAGGAAAATGTACTCTTTGAGGCCTCTCTTCTTGCTCTTTTTTCTCTTGTTCTGAGAGGAGACTGTGGTAGTTGTTTGAATGTTAGGGCACTCCTCCCCACCACCTCCCTCCCTCCATGGATCTTTCTAGGCCTGTACCTAGCCCTGTGTGACTATCATGACCCCTCACAAAAATGACCAACTGCCGATCTTCTCCCCTGTTCGTCCCTTTTCTTTTTGGAAGAGACTAAAGAAAAATTTAAGTTATTGCCTCATTCTCCATCTACACGGCAAGTCAGAGTGGGGAGGGCATGTACCTCGTGGTGCTGGAGGTGGCTCGGGGAAGGCTTGGATCCTGGAGCTGGTGTCTGTCAGGTAGCTCCTCCACGAGGGGATTCTGTACCTTCTAGTTTAGAACCAGGGCCTCTAAGATGAAAATCAATACTTGTCTTCCTCCTGAGCTAGTTTCCTTCTACCCTGCTCTCTAGCTGGGTCCCTGGAGCTGAGCTGTTTTCCTGGCCTCTTATTTTAGGCCAGATTCTTGACTGCTGCCAGCATGGGGCTGAGGTAGGCTGAAGTGTGTGTGAGGAAGGAGACTGTTTCCTGGCCAGCCTCCTGGCTCCTGGACTGACCAGGCAGGTGTCGGAAGAAAAGAGGCACCCCCGCCCGCCCCCACCTGTAATGAGATCATTTGCCCAGGAATATGAGTGAATTCATGCCCCATCACATGCAGCCAAGGCCACCTCTGTCCCAGCTGAGGCCGAATTCCTTGACAAAAGCTGAGCGGGGAACTAAGAACGTTTTTTTATAATTTGTCTATAGTTCAGGTCTTTGGACGCCAGAGAGTTTCAATGAAGGTTTTTCTTGCTGGAATTGCTTTAATTCAAATGTGCCTTATTGAAAGAACGGGAGAGAGTTGGTGTGGCATGGGCCACCACTGGGCCTTGGGTAGGTGGTCTTAGGATGTGGTGTGGAGCCGGCACAGCTTCTCCAGGTCGCCCCAGTTTGCTAGAAAATGTCTTCTCTTGGCCGAGCCCCCAAATGGCAACGGTCCGACAGCACGGCCTTCTCATGCCCACACCCAGAGACATGCTCCTTCTTCCTGGTGTAAAGTGGGAGGGGCTGGGGTGGCGAGGGCTCAGACAAGAGTTGCTTTGGACTTTAAAAGAAGTGTTTTCTTTCCTTAAAACTGGGCTGAAGAACCCGATCTGGGTTGAGCCGATGGTGCTGGGTTTGATGACAAGCCGATTTGACATGGTGGAAAGTGTGGGGGAGTGGCTTCACCTCTAGGAACCATTGTCATTTGTGGCCTTCTCGGGCCCTCGTTCTGCCCCACATGAAGCTTCAAGAGGTGGCATGGTTGAGAGGGAACAAAGGACACAAGTGTGATGTCTGCTTCCAAAATAGGGGGTCCAGAAGGCCTCCCAGAGTGTCGTAGCCCCCACGAGGGCAGCCTTCCTGCTGGGAAGAAATCTCGCCATTTGTCTGTTCCCTCTATGAGAGGAAGTTGAGGCAGAGCAGGGCCAGAGAACCCTGCCGCAGGAGGAGGAGATGCACTCCTAGGGATGTTCTTCCGTTCAGAGGGGGTGTCCCAGGGCAGGTGGCTGGCGGTGGAGAGTAGCATGGGGCCAGGAGGCCTCTGCCCGTGTGGGGAAGGATGGCCGAGCTGGTCTGGAAGCCCTGCTAGACTGTCTCCAAAGCCTCTTCAGGGCTCCGAAGGCGAACCGGCTTCTTCAGACCTTTCCTAACGTTGGCCTTAATCTAGGAAAGAAAAACAATCTGAAAGTAATAAAACACTTTACTGAATGGAAGCGTCGGCTTCCCCATCAGATCTCTCTAACGGGCCCGCCGTGGAGGCCTGTGAAGTCCAGGTATTCGGGTGGTGGTGCCTCCTTCATCTCAGATTTTTCCTTACCGAGAAATTCACAGGTAAAAGGAACCCACATCACCAGCGCCAGCAGTTGCCAACTTACGGCCAATCTCGATTTATCCATCCCCCGCCATTGCCTACCCACGCTGGGTCGTTTAGAAGAAAATCCAGGCGTCATAGCTTCTCATCTGTAACTATTTCTGTACGTGTCTCTAAAGATAAGGACTCTAGAAAAACGTTAACCGCAATACCACTATCACACCTAAAAATAATCAACAGTTTCTTTAGTATAGTCAGATAGTCAGTGTTCACAGTTCTCTAATTGTCTCCCAGTTTTGTTGGTATGGATCAGGATCCAAATAAGATCCATGCGTCGCAGTGAGTTGATCTGTTTTTCAAGACGTAAACTCTAGGCGGTCCTCCTCTTCCTCCTTCCTCCTGGTTTCTTTCCTGGCCGTTTTTGGATTGTTGTTGTTGAAGGAATCGGGCGCTTGTCCTGTAGGGTCTCCCTGCTTGGACTCTGCAGGCTGTGCTCCCCTGCGTTGGTCAGTGCACTGCCACGAAAGGAGATTCTGCCTCCCTCCTTGCCTCCAGGCCCTACCTGTGGAAGGAAATGGATTAGCACCTGAGGATTTGTCTAAGTGAATTTTTTCAAGTGCAGGGTCGCCCTTCTCTGGTATTAAGATCTCCCTGGTTTTCTCCCTCTGCTTCAGGGCTTGGGGCTTTGCAGTAGCACTGGTTTTTAGGACCGAGGAAGGGCTCCTGGTGTGCATCCTTCCTCGTCAGTAGAGGCCATCGCTTGGCCACGTCAGCTGTGCTAAGATATGGCCGATGCCAGCAATGTTCCCTCAAGCCTTTGCTGGACGGCCAGCCCGTCTGGTGGGTCTGGTGTGACTGTGTGGGAAGGGCCATGGGAGCACCAGCTGCCCTCTGGGGTGGGGGCAGGGGGAGGGCTAACCCCTACTGTGGACACTGTGCCACCTCACCCACTGCCTCCTTTCTCAAGGTCCAGACATGCCACTGGCCTGCATCTTTGAGGCAGTGCCATCTGGTGCCAGGGCCAGTGAAGATGGCGGGCCCAAGAGCCAGATCCATAAAGTGAGCGAGATATACGGAATATCTTTTAACCCCTTTAGAACATCCTGGAAGAGATGTCACTATTGTTTAGCTTTGGTTGAAAATAAATTCTTCTAGTGATGTAACTCTGAGGATGGTTAAAGGGATTAAACCAGCCAATATCTAAAGACGTGCAGTGTCTAAAGGTACCGGCACGTAGCAGGCGAGCAGTGGACTACTGCTGCGATGACTGTTGTCAGGATTTTGTGAGCCCAAGGCTGTCTTCCTCTCACCTTTACCTATGGGGTCTTATTTCTGGCTTAAGGGATGACCCATGTGTAACTCTGAAGCCTTTCAAATGTTTAAGGTGGCTCTTAAGGTTCCTCTCCACCCCTCTCCCCAGCTGTCCCTTCTCCAGGTTAAACTTGCCAGTCTGTCATGCTTCCCGCATTTGATGCAGCTTCTTGCACCCTCGCCATTTTGGTCACTCCCCACCTCACCTCCGGAGGCCCTCTTAAACTGGAGCGTTCAGTATTGAACACGGAAACGACAGGCATGATCGGATTCCATGGTAGCACCACACAATTTGGAGGGCCTTGCAGCTACATAATTTGCGGGGCTCAGTGCAAAATGAAAACGTGAGACCCCCCAGTTTAATGTGATTAGGGATTGCCGCGTGACAGCAGTTAGAGCATTACACAAGCGTAGGGGTCTGTGCAGCCGCTCAGGTTGCACTCCCGTGAAGCCAGCCAGTGCCGCTTTTGCTCTGTTAATGGGACGTGGGGTGGTGGGGCTCAGGCTGGCCTCAGAGGGGGTGTGACTCCAAAGAGGAGATCAGAAATGCCCAGACCCCATCCTTGGACTTGGTCGTCTTGTGGGACTCCCTTGACCACCTGCTCCCATCGCCTTTGTCCATTGCATGTCTCTTTAACCAGCCAGGGGGTCCCGCTGGCTGCGATGCACAGGGGCGTCTCGGTGGAGCGCTCATTCTGGTGGCTGAGTTGGAAGCTGTAGCTCAGGGAAAAATAGAATCACCCTTGTCTGAGCTTGAGCCGGCCAAGTTCGGGCCATGAATAAGCTGGAGGGGACCTGTATGCCCGAGCATGGTGACCAGCTGTGCTCCGCCACCCACCCAGAGGAAACGTGGCCACTCTGCAGCAGGAGGGCCGGGGTCCAGACGTGCAGAAGGACTTCCTGAGGATTTCGTTTACTTTTGGCACTGCCAAAGGATAGTTGAATTTCCTTTATTCATGAAATATGTACTTGGCGAACCTACTGTGAGCAAGGCCCTTCTAAGAATGCAAGAGTCTTGCATGCGGCCGGCAGGGTTTGGGCGAAGGCCTCATGATGACTTCTAGAAGGCGCCATCCCGAAGGCGTGAACCGTGCAGTGATCCCTGCTGGAGGGCAGGGAAGACCCGGCAGAGCTTCCTCAGGGGCAGCTCCCTCCCGGTGGACCGTAGAGCGGGAGGCAGTGCCCATCTGGACAACCTTCTAGCGTTGCAGAGACCTGGGGTACGGAGGAAGGGCAGGCCGGAGGGACAGAGGCTGTGCCATGGTCTCCTTCTGTTCTGCTGTCCCGCAGCAGCTGGGCAGAGAGGGCACAGCTGACCGTCCCCCTTTCTGCTCAGGGAAGAAGGTGGATCCCTCCCCACCCCTTTTTCTCTTTGCCCCGGCAGTCCCACCACCCCCCTGTCTCAGGAGCTGCCACGCTTCAGTTATTTTATCCTTCAGTGTCCGATTCAGAAGTCCTTTCAAAGGCCCCAGCCGTGTCAGCGCGGTGCTTGCACAAAAGGCCTCTTTGATTTCTTGTTTGTTTTCATTTGCCAGCAGAGGGGGAGGGGGCAGGAGAGAAAGAGCTTCTGGGTTTTAAAATTTTTATTTGGGTTGCTTCATTCTCAGAGGAGTTGGCTACCTGCAACTCCTTTCTGAGTTGGGGGCTCCGAGGCCAGCAGCCGCCTTCTGGGGAGAGGGCTGAGGCGGGAAGCGGGGACTGGCCCCCTCGAGAGGGAGGAGGAGGTGCCTGGTCGGGGGGTAGGATATAGTCATTGATTCACTGGGCCCCAGGGTGGGAAGGGTCAGGTTGGAGCCCCGCTGCTTGGGTAGGGAAAAGTCTAAAGTATCTGGCACCAAAGGACATTCCCCTGGCAGGGGCCCGATTCCAGCTGTAGGATTTGAAGAGTCCTGAACCTTGACTTTGCCGTTTTCTCTTTATCGTCCCAGATTCTGTCGCTTCCCTCTTGGTTGGATGGGAAGGGGGTGGGCATCTTTCAAGCATGCACAATCTGTAGAGAGTCTTAGCCCCTCGAAGTACAGACTGGGGCTCCCCACTTGCCATCAGAGAAGGAAGCGGAGGGGAGCGAGGTCTATCCGCCGGCCGGGTCCTGCAGAAATGGTGCCCACAGGCCCTGGACGAGCCCCTGTCCCCCCAGGCTTGCTCTCTCACCCCGTGTCGCTCCGTGATGACCCGTTTGTGAGACATTCAGTGTGGGTGCCCCTCCCAGAGGACCTGGCATATGGCTCGTGGAGTACTTTGAGGACAGGCCAGTAGTACTGAGGAGCAGGGAGCTGAGGCCGAAAGGAGGCCAAGGGCCACTGGCACATTCGTGGTTCGGGACTAGAAACACCCAGACCAGTGCCTTTCGGGGTGCGTACTTTAAGCGCATGTCGGTGTGCCTATGCCCTGACATACCGTAAGGAGGTTGGAGGTTGGAGGCCTGATTGCCGGGACTTGGGAACGGAGCGCCGGAGAGCGAGGCTTGGGCAGGTGGTCACAGGCGTCAGCAACAGGGAAGTGTGCCCACTGGGTGAGGGGGGCTCCGCAGGGCCTGGTTGGCAGACGGGAGGAGGAGGCTGGGGGGCTGAGAGATAGATAAATATAGCTGATGGCATTTCTGATGATAGGTTTTTCTTGGCACTGAGGGCACTGTGGAAAACAGCACGACAAGCGCCTGGCCCTACAGGCCGCCGTCGCCATTTTAAGAATGTTTGAGACGAAAGGTTGTTGGCATTACAGGAGGGTCCCAGCAGGCGCTGGGGCTGCGGCAGGGAGGTCTGGCCGGACTGGGCCTCACCACCGTGGTGCCTGGTTCCTTACTTTGCCCATATGGATATCTAATATTTGATTTTCCGGCCCTCCGGAGACTTTTCTTTAATATTTTGGGGTTGCCGTTTGTGAGCCTGTCTCCCAAGTGACTTGTACCCCACCGGCCACCATTGCCTGTCTCTCGATCGGGGCTGTTCTGGCTCTTTTCCTTTCTTTTGATGTCTTAATGCTGACCTGGCATGCCACGGCCCCGGTCAGGGCCATCGCTGCTGTTATTTGAGGACATTCAATAACTTAAGGGGCACCCATTCGTCCAGGCCGCCAGCAGCTCCCTGCCCCCTGTCGATGGAGGAGGGGGCCTCTCTCAATCTCTGTCTCCTGCTTCCATACCAGTTTCCCAGCGAAGGCCCAGTGTGGCTGAGGCACAGTGCTGAGTCCTGTCCCTGTGTTAACCACCCAGAGTCTCACACCGATTCCAGTTCCAAACCCGAGCTCCAGGTGGTGTGTGTGTGTGTGTGCGCGCTAAGGTGGCACACACAGGGGTCTCTATATAGTGAGGAGTCTGCGAATCAGACCTGGGAAGCTTACTGGAAGATGACCTGCTTGAACCGCACCTTGAAAGACGGGAGGAATTAGCTTGTTTTTGTCAGCTGGCTGAGCCTTTTCAGCCTGCTGGGAGCTGAGTCCCTTTTCACAATGGTTGAGTGATATAGGCAGGGCAGGTCTTATTATCCCCACCATACAGAGAAGGGAACCCACGTACAGAGATGTCAAAGCATTCGGGTCACCCCATGAGTTTCCAGCAGAAGGACCCCAGGTTCCAGGTCACTGAGCACCTTGGCTCCCTTCCATGGGCCTCACCGCTCTTGAACTTCACTGTGATTGCTGGACATGGTGGAGTCTCAGAGGAGAAAGCCGTGCGGGACCCCATGGTCTCCGTTGCTCTCTAGGAGCTGTGGCAGAAGAGCTGAGCCCAGCCTGGGTGGGCTCCCCTAGCCACTGAGCAGGTGGGGTGGAGACGGAGAGAGGGCACCTGGCCTGTCCTTGACGCTGGCCTCCTTCCCAGTTAGCCAGCCTCCTGCCTCTAACCTGAAAGGCAGCATGCTAGCATAGAGGGCAGGTCAGCTGCATGCCCCACCCTGCTGTGGACAGCTTGGCTTTTTGGCCCCCTCCCTGGAGCACGGGGGAGGACAAGTAGAGTGTGCAGGAAGTCCAAGCGTGGGGCCAGGTGGGCTCGGCTAGATCCTTGGGATCCTCCATCCTTGCGCTGTCACGCCCTTTCCCTGGGAGTCTGCTTGGAATTGCGGTTTGAAAAAAAAAATACATGTAATTATCCTAATTAACCAGATGACCGATGGAAGGTTTGCGGTAATCTCTTATATGATCCTCCACATACACTTCACATACACTTAAGCAATGGAGTCTCTAAATCCATTGCTCTCACCCTTACCCCTTTCTTAAAGTTCGCAGACTTTGAGGGCTTCGTGCATAAAAACTCTCCCAACATGCCGAGGGGCCAGGTTGTGGGAGAGGCTATCTCGTGGCCAGAGATTTTCCTGTTTCCGTGGCTAATAAGACAAGGATTTAATCTCTTAACCATTGATAGCAGCTCCCGTAGAGCAGAGTTTCCCAACCATGGCACTGTTGACTTAGGGGCCAGATCATTCTGTGTCACGGGCACTGTCCTGTGCATTGCAGGATGGTTACCAATGTCTCTGGCCTCGACCCATGGGATGCCAGTTGCAACCCTCCACCCCAGGTGTGACAACCAAAATATCTCCAGACATTTCCAAGTGTCCCTGGGGTCAGATTTGCCCCGGCTGAGAACCTCTGGCCTGGGAGAAACAGGTATTCAGACAGAATGTCACCCGTGTTTACCTCTGGCCTCTTCTCCAGTTTAGGACCTCATTTCTCTTTTCTTCCCCTGCATGTCCTATGCTGTTTTCCCCTTCCTGGGCAGCAGCAGGACCCTGGGCCGAAGCCACCCGGGGGTTCCTCACCCCTCGAAGGAATCACGAGCCCCCTGAGTCTCCAACTGAATATCACTCCTGACGTCTCGCATGGCGGTCTCTCTGTGTGCCGGGGCTGCTGACTGGGGGGCTGGAACGGGATCTACTACTCTGCTGACCAGGCCTATCTGGAGAGCCGGCGACCCCATTCAGCCCATCCCAGACCCAAAGAGCAGCAGGCATTTGCTTCTGCAGCATGAGATGCAGAGACCAGAAATGTCTCCTGAGCCTCAGCATTTCCCTCTTTTTTTTAAAAAAGTGATGTATTCGATGATGTTGTCGTTTTTATTAATTACAGTAGTACAAGACACTCTTTGTAAAAAATTCAAACACGAGAGAAATGTAAAAGACAGACCGGCTCCCCAAACCACCCTCCTGTGCCAGAGAAACTTTACTTCCCAAATCTGTCCTAATTTTTTTTCATCAATTCATATATCAAATAACTTAAATATAGAGATATCTATTTTAAGAGAAGACAGTGTGTTTGGGCCAATTGAATTGACTATCTAAAGTGCCATTGTGGTCTTAACTTTTCCCCTGCCCGTCCTACCCCAGTCTCTGTCACCCCGGGTACAGAGCCGAGGTCTCTGTCCTCTTTTCCCCTGAGGTGACAATTTCTGCTTATCCTTCCTGAGCTTGTATGTTGGTGTCTGAGTGGCCAGGATCCTGCCCTGGGGCA
>NW_006441398.1:382536-407844 GCF_000325575.1 Pteropus alecto
CAAGTCAGGGCTCCAGCCTCAGCCCACGCTGAGACCCCACCAAAGGCCGGGCCACCATGGGGCGGGGGTGGGGAGGTGCTGAGGGAAGGCAAGGCTGCTGAGAAGTGGCCTGCTGAGCTTCACTTGGCTTAGCCCCACACCCTGCGCTGCCCCTCACCTCTGGAGCCGGTTTCCCAGCTCTTTCCTGGAGGGCCAGGGTGCTCCTCCATGTGGGGCCGACCCTCCACCAACTGGCCTGGCGCCCCAAGGCTTTTCCAGACCCTCTGGCTTCCTCCAGGGCCGCCTGCTGCTTGTTTCCTGTCTTAAAATGGGGGCAAAGCGTCCCCTTGGCCTCCCAGGGTTTATCCCATAGTAATTCTTCGTGTCAGGCTTAAGGGTATGACAAAGATGTGGCTCCAGGTCAGGGATAGGGACAAGACAGGGAGAAGTAATCTGGAGAGAGCTTTGTGGCTGGGTCTGCTGGTCTAGGGGAAGCTGTAGATGACAGGCGGGAGTAGAGTGACACCTGGTGACTCTCCTGGTCTGGGCGGAGTGTGCAGAGAGATCAGGAGATCCCCGGAGGCGGCCTGCAGGAGGCCAACCGAGTGCAGCCCTTGGGGAATGTGTCCTTATTATGCCTGCAGATTATATCCCCATTAGCGCATAATTATTATATAATGGGCGTTATTGCATAATGGCAGTTATATAACACATGGCCCAGAATACGGGGGAGGGGAGGTGTAATAAGTGTATATCCTCTGGCTATAAATAGCCACCAGCCCTGCACTAAATCTGTGGTCACACCAGAGCCACCTTATAAATACCCAGTGCTGGGCTATAAATTTCCAAGTGATGACGTAGGCAGGCATGGTACCTAGTTAGGGGGTGGTAGGAGGGACCTGCAGCCTCACCCAGCCATATGACATCATTGTTTCCCTAGTAACAAGAATGCTCCCCGGGGGACCAAGTGAAGAGAGGCAGTTAAAGGAGACAAATGGATAGAAAGCTTGGGTGAGAGGTGCTGAGCCTGGGGCGGAGTGGGGTGGGCTGGGAGCGGTGAGACAGGCCACCTGCTCTCAGGTGTTCAACCAGAGCCAGTCCAGGAAACTGCATTTCCTTTCATTTCCCTTTTCTAAGGTCCCCTCCCCATGTAGAGCAGATTATGCGAGACTCAGCCCCGTGTTCGGGAGAACAGGAGAGAACAGGGTCTCTCCCTGCTCTTGCCTCTCCCAGGTGACCTCTCCGTGGCTCTGGGGCCACCTGCCGAGGGGGAGTTGAACGAGGGCAAACCAGAGCTCTGCACCCCAGTCACGTCCTTCCCAGGGTGGGGCCGCTTCCCCCACCAGAGGTTTTAGGCCAGTTTTGGCCTTCGTAATAGAAGAACTATGTGAGCAATTTGGCGCACGTCTGAGAGCCTCGCAGAAGCCATGGCGCGGGGAGATGGCGCCCGGGGAGGGGGAGACACGGGTGGCGTTTTGTCCGCAGGAGAAGCTGTGGGGTGGGGTGTAGTTTTTGTAGGTGTGCGAGAGGTAGTTTCATACAGGGTAGTGAGGGGAGAGGAAGGAATGAGGTTTGTTGGCAGGTGGGGGATCGAAGTTAGTTGGGAGGGAAGGAAGGTGGGTGACCGCTCGTCCTAGTTTGCCCAGGAGTTTCCTGGTTTCAGCACTGAAGGTCCCTTGTCCCAGGAAACCCGCTGTCTCCCTCAAACTGGATGTTTGGTTGGCCTAGAACAGGGCTTTTCAACCAGGGGCTATTTGCCCCCCAGGGAACATTTGGCAGTGTCCGTAGACACTTTTGGTTGTCACAACCAGGGGAGGGTGCTGTTGGCATCTAGTGAGTCCAGGCCAGCGCACAGGACAGTCCCTCCAGGAGGACTCATTGGCCCCACACGTCACTAATAGCAAGGCTGAGAAGCCTTGCCTTGGAGGGAGGGTAAGCAGAACCGGCTTGTTTCTCGAGTCGGCCCTGCGCCTGCTAGCACAGGGGGCTCCGGGCCTCCTCTCTGAAGTTCTTGCTGCTCTGTTTTCTGTGTTGTGACTGCATGAAGGGTTCTGGGCCGAGGGACCTTCTCTAGGGAATCACCGGGCTTCTGAGAGGGTCTGCCCCTTTTCAAAATTCCAAGGTCCTTCATACCTACCTGAGACAGAGCTAAGCATTAAGCCCTGCCAGGCAGCATAGCACTAGTATGGATCTTTTGCCTGTTATTTAAAAAAATAATGGTGGAAAAATCATTAAACATCAATTCCTTATTGCTTATCAGATAGTTTCTGAGAGGCAAGACAAGCCCGTTTTCACTACCAGCTCTTCCTGCGTAGACCTGAGCAGGCCACTTGGGCCCCTGGGGCCCCCTGAATATACCAGTCCACAAAAGCCCATTTCCCAGACCGAGCAACCAGGGCAGGACACTGCCACTTAAAGAGACTTCACAAATGGTACAGATGAAGGAGCTGAATCCTGTTCTGGCATATGGAGTTCACAGAAATCTGGGTTCTAAGCTACCCGATGTCATTTGTAGCAGATTACATTGTGCACAGCACACGTGAAACGTACTTGTGAGCCTATAGCAAACACTTCTTTACTCACCTGTGTTTAGTGCCTGTTTAGTTTATACTACATGGCTGCAGTTTGCTTGGCGCCCTCTGGCCCTGACCGCGTGCATGGTGTGGCCAACTGGGTCATCGTTTTTTTGCTGGCCTGGGACAGGGCTGCAGACAATGGCCAAGATGGCGGTGCGGTGGTCTGGTCTGCACCGGGTAGCTGGCCAGAGCGTGAGGATCAGCTGGGCCTCAGGCTGCCCTTTGTGTGTGTCGAGCCCAACTTTTGAGTTTGGACTTGAGATCGAGACAGCTAATGAGCACGGATGGGGAGGCAGGGCTCACGGGTCTGCAGGCAAAGCCCTGCTGCTGCGCCAAGGAAACTCAATGGGGAGCAGCACTGGCTTCGAACACAAAGGCCACTGCTCCACGGAGTAGTAATCCTTAGGGGATTGCCAGCTCGGGAGATGGGGCCAAATGAGAGGCCCCTGCCCCTAGGATGGGCCAGATTTCTCTCGCTTATTTATGGTGTTGTGGTTTATAAAGTGGGCCCGATACACAGATCTCTGGGCATAGTTTCAAATACATGCATTTCTTTTAAATTAAACAACACACGCACATACACACACACACACATGCACACACACACACAGTCTGTTCAAGCCGTGCTGCTGCCCAGGAGTGTTCCCAGCCACGTGGGACAGTAACTGAGGATGATGGTCCTGAAGCCACCGTCTAATATTAGATTTTGTAACTCAGAGATTCATTAATATAATTACTCAGATGCCAGCCTGGCTTGGCAAGGCCTCTGGAATTGTGTTCCCCTCCAACAAAGCGCCGTGGCTGCAGGGATGCCCCTGGTGAGCCAGAAACTTGCTCCCTGGTTTGCAGACAGTGGGCAGAGGCATGTGTTGGCCTCTTCGGTGCAGCCTCCCCGGGAGAGGCTGGGCATTCCCATGGTGGCAAGTCCTGCCTTTGTGGGTCTCGTCATGAGACATGCCCCTCTGGAGAGTCCAGGCAGAAGTGAACAGTCAGCTGGGTGAGGCCCTGTTTGAACACAAGGTGGCCCCAGGGCTCGGCTGGGGGCTGGGTAATTTTGCTCTCCTGTGACACTTTGCATTTACTTTTGTAGATTTCTCTCACTAGGCTGGAATCTTGGAACTGGGACTACGTTTTATCTGCCTTTGCCTCTGTCTCTCGCCCAGCATATAGTTTTATGCAATCCCGTAAACCTATTTTGAATATTGAAATACCTTTAGATGGGAAGCAGCTGAGGGCGCGTACTTGAGAGAATGCAAAAGCATGAAATGTCATAAAAATCAGAATGGGGCTGATGGAAAAAGGGAGCGAAGGCAGGAGAGGGCGGGTGATGTGCTTTCCGAGTGGGTATCATGCGTGGAGAATCCTGGCAGAAGAAAAGTGGTGGAAGCTTCTGGAAGGCTGGGAGAGATGTGGCGGGCAAGTGTGAGAAGCTACGGGTTAATGGATTGACAGAGACTTGGTTTCACCAAATATTTTTTTTTTCCCCTTTACGGGAATTAGGTGTCAGGAAAACGGGGAAAGAGCAGCCCTCGTCCAGGCCCCCTCCTCTACTCCCTGGTCTCTCGTCAGAGAGGCCATTGCTGGGTGGGCCGCAGGCCCAGCTCAGCCGGCTCTACCCTTACCCAGACCTTCCCTCTGTCTCCGTGGCTGGCCCTCCTTGACAAAAGGACGTCCCGCTTCTGGCCTCACAGCACACCGACTTCCAGCTCACATCCTCTACACACGTGGGGCGCCTGCGCCCCTGAGTTCACTCTTGATGGAATCTCCTCCTGTGTCGGGACCTTCCCTCCCCAACAGCCTATCAGGTGCCCTGAGGCCTGGGTTGGCAGGGAGCAGCCCCGGCAGTCAGGATTGTTTGCCTTTTGCTCAGAGACTCCCCGTGCCCCCTCATCTTTTCCCAGAAGCCCTGGTCTTTGGGTCCCTCCTGTGGATGAAGAGGCAGGCACTCTTCCTGTCCTTTCTCTCTTGGGGACCCCTCTGGCCTCGGCTGCTGTCCCCTAACTGGTACATGTGCTCCCACCTCTGGTGGCTGGATTTGGTTCTTAACAGTGAATTTCTGGAGGAAGGCGAGCAGTGCCTTTCTCACACATGTGCACATGCACAGCCGCTTCTCTGCACCGACCCCGAGGTTGATTCTGCCGTTGTTGCCCCCTCAGACCTTAGAGTTGGTCACATTTGTTTCTGAGTGAATTTCCAGCTCTCCCCTCTCCACCTGAAGGTTTTCCAGCCAGCCACTTCCTATCTGGTCCTGCACCTCTTTCCTCAGGCCCCACGTGCCTGTCCTGGACTTTCTTAGAAAGCCGATTGTTCCTCCAAAGTCCCCCTTGTCCAGTGGAGGGGCTGCCCAGCACCCAACCTCAGGAGTGTGATGTGCCGCAGTGTGACAGTGGTTTGGAGGTGTTGCCCTCCTTCCTGCTGTGTGTCATTTGGCCTGGAGTCCACTTGAGCATGAAAGTTCTGGAGGCTGAGGTCTGCCTGCTCATGGGAACGCGGCTGTACCCGTAGGCTGTGGTTTGCCGTTGCCTCGTTATGTTCTACGGTTTGGGGAGAGACACATACGTAGAGTCTCTTCTCCATGCACTGTTTTTAAAAAGGTACTTTTATGATTTTAAACTGTTGCACATTTATATCATCATAAAATTACCAAATAAACACTAAGTCTAGAGGGATACAAAAAAATTACAAAGTTCTACCCCTTAAGTAACCGCCGTTAACCTTTCGTTGCATTTTTATACCTATTCATGCACATGTTTTATTTTTTAAAAATTGGAGTTTGTGATAAAGATACTTTCGGGGTGCTCCTTTTAAGATTTAATACTACTGTGTATTCTACCACGTCACAATTGCTCAAAAACTAATTTTTGGTGGTTTAGCACCTTTTCATATTGCCCCTGATTCTCGACATTTCTATCCCCTTTTCATTTTGGAGATGATAAATTACCTTTTCTTATAAATGTAATAGTGCTTATTTAAAAAATACGAATATACTTTCTGAGCAGCTGCCTGAGACTTCAGAATGCCAGAGTTGATGTAATCCTGCATCGCGGAGGCCTTCGACTTGTAAATTCTGCCTGGACATCCTGGTGCGCTAAACTTTGTGGCTCTGTTTATGAAGTTCACACAAGGCTTCCTGGCAGTTAAGTTACCAGGCAAACGGTATAGACTCTTCTGAAGACTCTTCGTTTATATCGTTAAACTGCTGTCTGGAAACTTGATGTCCGCAGATGGCACGTGAGAGCCTATCTTGCCTCATCCCCAGCCGTCCCCTGTTCATGCTGGAACCCCAGAAAGACACTACCATTATTCACACACATCACGTACCTGTCACGTACATATATAAAATCAGGCACTTCTTACGAACCCACACTCCCATCCCTGTCATGGGTAGGCGCTGGTTACATCGGCTCACGTGTCCTCTGATGGACACGTGTTGTCGTCCTCTGTAAGAGCTAATATTGGATTCACCCTTCACATTTGCACCCTCAAACTCACATTTTTATGTGAGTCTGAGGTTCTCCCTCATAGGCCTCTCTCTGTTGGCACTGCTAGAAGGGGAGGGGTCCTCGGGGCACCCGGCATGGTAGCATTGGTTCCCCTGGGCTAGGAGCTGGCAGGGGAGCCTAGAGACTGCCTGGCAGTAAGCAGGTGTTGGGCACAGTGTCTTAATGGCAATAGCCCCCCAGCACCACCGCTGATGTGCAAGCCCACGGTGGCTGCCAGCACATGTCCAGAGAGTTCCTGAGGAAGCAGCTGCTGCCGACCCCCGAGGCCACCCTGCTGCTCTCTGCTGCTAGGACCCTTGTCTTGCCTGGTGAGGTAGTGACCTCTTATGACTGAAGTGGAGGCTGATGGGGGGCAAGCCCCCCTGCCCCGTTGGGCTGTGGGCTCTGTCGCGTGCGTGCGAACACACACGCGCGCGCGCGCGCGCGCCCCAGAGACAGCATGCCTCAGGGCCAGAACTGTCTCCCCCCAAATCCATAGGCAGGCGTGTCCAAGTGTGCTCCCTCAGGCTCCGTCCCCGCTGGCTCCTGCCACGTGGCCTCACATTTGTGTGTGCATACTCTTGCGTTCGTTGACCCAGAACCTCGGCCTTACCTCACTTTCTACATCTCTTTGGCCTCGAGCCTGCAGTCTCGGGTCTCTGGCACCCCCTGTCCCAAACCCCGTTTACTCGATACTCCATCTTGCCCAGACTTTGACTGTGAGGTGGGAGCTGCCCCAGGGGGTGCAGCAGTGGAGTGGGCTGTGCAGGTCAGGAGAGGCAACAGAAGCCTTTCTCTCCTCTCCTCGTGGCAGCAGTGCCAGGTGTCCAGGGCCTAGAGGGCCCATGGCCATACGCCCATGGGTCGGACGCGTGTGTTTACAAAGCTTGGTCGGTTCTCGCCCGCTGCGGGTGTTCAGCATGTGTTGCCCTCTGAGTGTCTCTGCGTTTGTGTGTACCGGTGTGTGTGTGAATGTCTTACACCCCAAGAATGTAAGAGGAAACTTTAAGGGTCAAACGCTTGTTGCTCTCACAAGCTCACAGAAGTCTAGGGAGAGAGCAGTTACCTGTGCCTGGTCACCCAGTGCGTACTCCGGTCACCCACGGGTACAGCCACCTACTCCAGGCCCTGAGCCCCTTGGGCCTGGATCGAGTGTCTGTTTCATCGGTGAGCACACTTGCTACGGAGTGTCAGGCCCTTCCTGCCCGCTCAGCCACTGAGCAGCTCCTCTCTGGGGCTCTTTGTCAACCTGCCTCGCTATTAATCTACCTGTTAGTAAAAGAGATTACAATTGCCGTAATTACAGGGAGCCGTGGCTGCACCGTCAGGAGCAGGGCTGAGTGAGAGGCGAGGGGTGGGGGAGTCCAGCCCCACAGGAAGCTGCTATTAAAAGCCCCGTGTTTTGATATGGTGCAGGGACAACAGCCCTTCCCTGGGGGCTGGGCAGGTTGCGGGGGGGTGGCGGGGGGACGGTGTTCTACCACAGGCTCTGGCATGACACAGGAGGTCAGCAGGACTGAGGACAGAGAGGGCAGTGGAGGTTGACCTCACAGGCCCCATGCTGAAGGGACGGGCCTTCACAGGCACTGAATAGGGGAGACATGGTGACACTTGTCAGGGTGGGGCAGTGGCTGCCTTCTGAGGGGGCTCCGTAGCCACCAGCCCCCACCGATTTCTGTGGAAGAACCGAAGTGCCTGGTCTGTGCTGGCACCGGCCCAGAGCTCCATGCAACATAGTCCTAGGAGAAGGGGACACGAGTGATCTTACAGCACAGGGTTCTCAGTGGGGGCGACTGTGCATCCAGGCGACTTCTAGCGATATCTGGAGATGTTTTTGGTTGTCACTGCTGGCATCTAGTGGGCTGGGGCCAGAGTGCTGCCGACTGTGCCACCATGAAGGGGATGGCCTCCCACAGCAGAGGGTGATCCTGTCCCAGAGTCAGGGTGTCACAGGGGGGACCCAGGTTATAGCAGAGGAAAGGGATTGAAAGAGTGGGTCAGGCCTCAGGAGGTCCGAGGACTCCCCGATGCTGTGTCTGGTGTCCTCAGCCCAGGGTGCTCGGCGTGTCTGTCACTGAGGAGGTAGGAGAACGGGCTCCCCAAGTCGACAGCCCCACCGTGTTCGCCCCATGGTGGGTGTCAGAGGATCGCAGGCCATAGACACTACTGTCCACTCCCCTCCCTTTACTGGCAAGCCCTTCCCTCTTTGGGCCGCAAGAGCTGGACCTGGATTGGGGCACTTACTTTTCCTCATCCCCTCCCATGTCCTCATTGCCCAGCGTGGCACTGGGGGCTGAAGGGCTCAGGCCCTCTCCCTCAGCTCTAGCCTCGTGTAGGTCCTTCTGGGTGGGAGGAGTCAGGAGGAGGGTGTGCAGGGGTGAGAAGGCTTGCACCCTTCCGCTCCCATCCTGCAAGGATGCTGGCCACACCCTGGCTTCCCTGGAACACAGATCTGGCCCAGTCTCCGCTCTGAGGCACGCAGCCGAGCAGGGTCGAGGCCTTACTAGTAAACCCCAGTGTGTGTTCACGTTTCTGGATGGGCACAGGAAGCCTTCCTCACCCCATTTGTGCCTGTCCACAATAGGGGTGCTGCTATGGGATGGCACTGCTGCCCCCTTTCCACTTTTTACAACTTTGGCACCCTCCTAGGTGCCTCCTGGGAAGAGAACAGGGTGGCTGGTTAGGAGGTATAGTGGGGAGTGGCCTGTGGGGCGGCTGGTCGAGGTGGGTGCCGGCACTTGGTCCTAGATCTTAGAGTATGTTTGCTGCTTGCCAGCGGGCCCTGTGCAGGCCAGGCGCAGGCCGTGTGTGTGTGGGGTGGTTTCTGATACCCTCCCAGCCCTCAGGCTGCTGAGTCTCTGTTTTCTGAAGACAAAGCGGGCAATTTTCGGCTGTTGTGAATTCCGGGTTTCACACCGAGTCCCTAATAGTGGAGTCACTTTGCTTCCCCCCCCCTTTTTTTTTTTTTGCCTTGACAGCTCCAACCTTATAATTTTACCTTCTCCTGCCTCATACATGCTCCTTTTCTTCCCTTTCCCCTTCCTGGGGTTTTTGCGGCTCATCGCAGGGAACCCCCTTTAGGAGGGATCGCTCCTGACAAGAAGGGAGGGGCTCCCTGTCAAACATTGGGAGTTGATGTTTTGTTTGGTAAAATGTCTGTAAATAGGCTGCGAGGCGGTGATTCTACACGATCCCTGTGCACGGAGAGCGTCTTTTTGTGTCTGTGCACGTCTCGGCGCGTGTGAATGTCAGGAGCCGAGAGAAAGGGAAGAGAAAAAGAAGGATGGAGAGAGGGGAGGGATGGCTTCTGGGGGCCCTGAGACTATTCTCTTCCTTCTGGGACATTGTCTTGGCCTAAATCACTGGCCCTGGTCAGGAGAGGGCCCAAGGCTTAGACTCTTTACGGGCCTAGAAGAACATCGGGAAAGAAGCCACAGCGTGCCGTGCCATGCCGTGCCGTGCCGTGCCGCGGTGGCTCTGGCCTGGCTCTGGGCCGGCTGTTCAGAGAGCTGGAATGGGACGGTGGGCCTGGCCTCTCCACTAAGGCCCTGAGAGGTGCGTTGTGGCCGGAACTATTCCTCCCGCCCAGCATCGACTGATCACCGCAGATTCTCAGAAGCAATGTCAACCTTCCACCCGTGAACGGGAGCCCGTTTTCCCCAGGACACAAGGCTGTCTCTTGGATAGCACTGTCTCCAAGACCACTCCCTGTTCTTTCTTTTTTTTTAAGTAAAACTTGTTGCCTTAGATTTGTTCTGCCTCCCCCTGCCCAACTTTTTTGTTTGTTTCTGTGGTTATTTTTCACATATCATTCCTTATTTTTTTTTTAAACAGTGAAGATAATATCTAATACCCGTCTCAATGTAGCTTCTTCCGTATATCCTATTATAGGGCTTGTGTTCAGCTAGACTTCAGGTGGTTTTCAATGATGGTTGTTCTGTAGCTTAGTTGTAATTTTGGCGTGGTCGTGAGAGGAGGCAGGCACAGCGTTTACTTACGCTGCTGTCTTGACTGGAAGCCAGATCAGCCCCTTTTAAAGCTTCAGGTGGCTTACCTATCCCAGGATTTGACTTACAGCAAACTCACTAAAAACAGCAGTGTGCTTGACTTTATAAACTCCGCCACATCCGTTTTCCCGCCATCAGCCTTCCAGACCTTGGAATGCTCTGCCTTTCAGCTTCTCCTCAGCCGACACCCTCCCTGAATCCATTTTGAGTTGCTCTTCCCCAGCCCCGTTAGAAAATGTCGGCTCCGACTGCACCATGCTGGCGAACAAAGGTGCAGACGATTTTGGCTGCTTCGTCCAGGAAATAAATTCCTCGCTGGTGCCAGAAACCATTGAGTGGTGCCATGTGTTGAGCTCCGGGGCCCAGCACCGTGGGCAGGGCTGCTGCTTGGGGCACGGAGGGTGGAAGTGTGTGATCGGGAGGCGCCGAGGATGAGACTCTTGCTTCCCACACATCCCCCGTGCCCTGGTCAAGGACCCGAGAACTTGCCCGTTGGCCTGCTCTCTCAGAGAGGCCTGGCTTTCCATTTGCGGTCGCCTGTGGTTTGGTTGGTCCCAGACCCACAGCAGACAGGCCCCTCTCCCCGTCCCTCAGTACCCGGCCTCTTTCTTTCCATGCGCCTCGCCCAGGTGCTCTTGCTCCATCTGCCCTGTAAAGGTTGGTTTCTCTGGGGTCTGCCCACTCTCTTCTTCTCTTCCTGTGCTTTCACCTGCCATCGGTGACACCGCTTGTCAGTGTCACCGAGCCCCATCTCACGTAAGCCCATGACGGTCTGATGGACTAGGTGCTGTTACAATCCTCGAGTTGTGCCTGGAAACCTGGTAGATAGAAGAACCTTGCTGGAGGCCATGCACTAGGGAGCCGCAGTCCCCTCCGTGCACAGCTGCCCCCGACCGCTCATCCCCTAGCTCGTCTCTGGTCTGATTTCTCCAAACTCTTCTTTCCAGCTCCCAGGCAGACATCCAGTTCGTACCCCACCCCACGTCCATAAGTGAGCTCACCGCACCCCTGACTCCCTGGACTCCTCTCTCTCCACTCCGGTGACTTGTCTTTGTTGGGGGCATCACCAGCTACGCCAGCTTGTGAGCCCTCACAACCAAACTAATGTGGCCATGCGGTGGCTCCGAAGTGTCCCCGCCTCTTCACCACCACTGTCGTTTTCTGAGTTCAGCTGCTTCCCCTCTCTTCCAGATTTTTTTATTGGGATATAATTCACGTAATAAAATTCACTATTTTAAAGTGCACGATTTCAGTGGCATTTAGCGCATGCACAGTGTCGTGCAGCCATCACCACTATGTAATTCCGGAACATTTCCATCACCCCCCTTCCCCCGCAAAAAATCCATACCTGTTAGCAGTTTGTCCCAACTCCTCCTTTCTACCAACTCCTGGCAACTACTAATCTGTTTTCTGTTTTTGTGGATTTGCCTATTCTGGACATTTCATATCAGCGGAATCACGTACGATGTGCTTTTGGTGACGTGCTTCTTTCTCTGAGCGTAATGTTTTCAAGGTTCATCTGCAGCGTAGCACGTATCAGAACTTCTTTCCTCTTTGTCAGTAATATTCCGTTGTATGGATGGACCACATTTTGTTCGTTCATCCTTCCATTGATAAACGTTTGAGTTATTTCCACTTTTTGGCAATTTTGAATAATGCTGCTGTGAACATTGATATACAAGTGTTTATATGGAGATGTATATATATATATATATATACACATATACATATATATATATATATCTTTGATTCTCTTGAGATATATATATACCTAGCAGGGGAATTGCTCTCAACTGGAGTTTTGTAACCACTTCAAATGGATAGCAGGTCCCACCGTCTCCCAGGGTGCCATTTCTCAGGCAGGCACTCAGGGTCTCTCACAGCCGGGCCTCTGCCGTCCATCCCAGCATCTCCCACCGCACCCCGGCACTGTGTATTCCAGCCCACGGAGCTCTCCAAAGGCCTTGCGTGAGCTGTGCTGTTCTGTGCCTCGGGGCTTCTGCTCACATTTCTCGCCAATCTGCCTTTCTCTTTCCCCCTTTGTCCAAATGCCTCTGTCTTTCTCACCCCAGCCCAGCTGTCACCCACCTTGATGCAGAATTCTCTCACCTCACTTATTACGCCCAGAGCCTATCCCTCCTTCTCTTGGGGTCCTTGCATTTTATCCGTACACACCCAACTTTCAACTGCAGGGAAGGTTGCCCAGGGCAGCTTCTCTGCTTCTGCATTTTCTGCATCTAGCAGGTAATAGGTGCTTAACAAACATGTTAAATTAACATTAAGGAACCGTATTTACTTTTCCTGCATGTCACAGACCTGTGTGTAACCACCCCGTTGACCCTGCAGACTTACAAATGAACGTACATGAGCAGCGTGCCTCCCATAACTCTCTGGGCCCTGGGGTGTCGGTGTCCTTGCATTCGCTCCCCATGGCCCCCCAGGAGCAGTTAGAGGAGGTGTATGTTATAGGACTCCAGGAGCTTCAGAGGTGATTCTGAGGGAATCCAGCCCTCTTTAACCCAAATAGGTGAACAGCAGCTGACAAGTGGCCTGGTTTTTTAGTGTTCTTTTTTTATTCTCCTCTAAGCATAGAGGGATTGTCCTCTCCTCCCATCCAGACCAGACCCTCTGGAGGTGTTGTCGGCCATGAGTGCAGGCTGGCCTCGAGCACCTTGTGCACCTCCAGGACCTTCCCGAGGCCAGGATAGGGGTGAGCAGAGGAGCTGGGGAGCAGCTGTCCCGGGCTTGGGTGGGTGTTGTGCCTGGGACCTTGTTGCAGAAGATGGGGCTGCAGTGGTCCCACTAGGTGTTTGGGATGCTGCCCGGTCCCCTGCACCAGCTCTACTCAGAATCCAAATGAATCACTCAGCTCAGGCTCTGCCAGGTGGCCCAGGGCAGGCAGGCGGCTCAGTGGGTGCAGCACCACCCCAGCTACCCCACTGCAGGCCCAGGGAAGAGCAGGGTGTGCTCAATCAGGGTATGGGGGATATAGAGAGATGCCGTCTGCACCTGAAGGTCCACACCAGCCAGCGGTCAGGTGAGGCCACCCTTCACCTCTGGGTCTTCTCCTCTCACTGGATCCTCCCAGCACTGCATCTTTCCCATACCCATTTTCTCCAAGCCCCAAGCGGGGCAATTTCCCCAGGCGAGCTGGAGGCCCAGTGGCCCCCCTCCCGGCGACAGCCGCCTTCTGGGAGCGGCCAGGCCCTCCTCCTCCTCCCTCCTCAGCCCTCTCCTCTCCATGGGCCTCTTCCCCACGTGGCTCATTACAACTCCAGTTGTTCAGGTCTTGACCTCAAGAGCCTTCCCTATTGACCCCTGACCAGCGATACTAATCTGTGTCAACAGGCCCCAGGGGTTAAAGAAACACAACCCGCTGCCTCTGCAGCCTTAGCAGGTGCCTGGAGGGGGCAGGGCTGCTCCTGGGAGAGCAGGCGGGGGAAGGAGCTTCCGCAGCGCCGCCTCCTCCCTCTGCGGCTGCCCTCCCACTCCCCGAGTCCCGGCCCCTGGGATTCTCTCCTTCCTCTCCAGACCCCTCCCGCCCACTGCACCCTCTGCTCTGCCACCACTTCCATTCTGCCTGTCTGCCCTCTCCACTCTGCCCGTAGGGTCTGGGACCAAACGCCGCCTTGCGCCCAGGTGCTGCCGCCCTGTTCTCCACCCCCGTGCGCACACCCTCTCTCTTTCTCTCTCCTCCTCCTATTTGCTTTCCCACTCAGGATCCTCCCCCTGGGCCAGTGGTTCTCACGCCAGAGCCTGCCTCTGAGTCCCCCAGAGGGCTTGTTACAACAAAGATCCCTGGGCTCTCCTCAGAGGGCATCTGCATTTCCAGCTGGTTCCCAGGTGATGCCGAGGAGGCACACTGCTGGCCACCTGGGCAAAGAGCTCAGATGGAAGCCCTCCAGGTGGGGCAAGAATCCCCTCGAGTGCTACATTCCAATAGCACAGGGGTGGGTCACCTAAGGACCACCTGGTGACAATACAGGGGCTGCTAGGAGGGGCCCACCATGTACTGTGCCAGGGAACCTCCTGCCTCTCCTGGCCCTAACTCTGGTGTCACCATGTCAAGGTGAGGGGGCACCCTTCTGCCTTAGGCAAGATGATCCGGGTCCTCTCAGGAAAACAGGTGTGTCACACGTGTCCCCTTTCTTGGAATGAACCTAGAATTCTGTTTATAATATACTTTTAGCCCTACCCATTGACCAACCCAAATAGGAGGCCACCTCAGCCCAGTCCGGCTGCTCTATGCTGCTGGGGGCAGACCCTGCCCCCATTCACACACATGCACACGCATGTGCGCACACCCAGAGGAGGGAGGATGCTCGTCTCAGGGGCATTGATTACTGTCTTTATCCTGCCTGGCCCCAGGAGGCCCACGTAGTCCTCATGCTCACAAGAGATGGAAACCCCACAGGCTGAGTCCCCCTGCTTCTCTACCATCCCCACTCAGCGATGCTATTACTGCCTTTGGTTGCCCATCCTAAGATGTGGGAGCCTGTGGTCCTTCCATGGGGGCCACAGCCACAGTGTGCAATGTCTGGCAGTGGGTAGCCCTCGAAAGGTGCTGAACAGAACACTGGGTGGGACTCTGAAAGGAGCAGGGATCCGTGCCACAGGCCAGATGTGCTTGGGTGGGTGTGATGGCATTTTATGGGGGTCTTTCTTACCTGCTATGGAGACACTAGTAAACCCAGGAAACCCAGCTGTGGGTCAGGCTGGCCAGTGGGGCACCCCTGGGTGCTCCCCACCTTTCTCGTGCTCTGTTTCTTCTGACTTTCTGCTCTGTCCCCCAATCCCCAGACCCCGCCTTCCCTTCTTCCTCTTGGCTGTGGCTCCTTGGCAAGGCTGGGGAGCAATAGACAAACTCTTCAAAAAAATTTTTTTTAATTTCCCAAACTTTTCCAGATGCCAAGAAGGGGCCAGAAAAACCCTGCAACTGCAGAGCGGGTTGGAGGAGGGAACGTGTTCCAAGGCCTTTCCCTCTCCTCCCCCTTGGTGAAAGGTGGGACAGCTAGGGCAGCAGGGTGATGCCAGTGCTTCAGACAGCCCACCTGGAGGCCAGAGGGCCCCTTCGCCTCCCCAAACTCTCATTCTCACTCTGAAAATCCCCAGCCAGCGTGGGGAGGCAGAGTCAGAGGAGAATGTCAGTGGGGCTCCAGGGACTGCAGTGTCACATTATAAGGGAAATGACTTCTGGGGTTCAGAAGGGTGGCTTTGGGACAGAGCAACTCCACCAAGCCGAGGGAGGTCAGGAGCTGAGAACAGAGGGAACCTGGCCCCAAGGGCTCCCTCCCCTGCAGTCTGGGGCCTGATATGAGAAAACCCTCTGGGGGCCAGGAGTTGGGGGAACCGACGAGAGGGGGATGTGTGTGGGGACAGCACAGACACCGTTGCGGTCCTCTAGTCCCACCGCAAGGGGTGCTGACCCTACCTCTGCCATTCTGTCCATCCACTCCCTGGACACCTCCTGAAACAAAGGCCTCTTTGTGGTCCTGGCCCACTGGCCCGCTGCCAGCTGCATTCTTTGCGTGTTTCCTGAGCACGGATCCCAGCTCCCGCTCTGCTCTGGGGTCGGCTCCTCCCCCACCAGCCTGACTCTACTCCTCAAGGCTCAGAGCAGTCCCCACTTTGCTGCCCTGCCCAGGGTCCTCCCACAGCTCCCATCCCTCCTGTCAACAGATCTGGGCCATGAAGGGAGAGAGCCGTAGGAGCTCGTCCCCTGGGTCTGTGGAGCCATCAGCAGCAAGTGGAGAGTCCATCCATTAGGGCTCTGGCTATCTGGTCAGTTCCACTGAGCCCGTGTTTTCATCTATAAAAATGGAGGAAAATAACAGTCACCCCATGGGGCTGTCGGACAGATTAAATCTCTCCCAGACACCCAGCTCCAGCCCGCCACACAGCGGAGGCACCGTGTAACTTGAGATCTCACTTCCTCACTGATCCCTGGGGCGATGGGGATCTGATGGTGACCTGGGCGGATGGCTGAGGAGCTTGGAGGGTCTGGAGAACCTTGGGTGGGACATTTTCCTGAAGTCCTGTGGGGGACCCAGGGCCTAAGGCCTACTTCTGGCGGGGAGGTGGGGGTGGAGTGGGGGGAGGGGGATCCAGGCGAGCACCCTAGGGAGTCTTTCCCCTCCTAAGGGATGGAGCTGAGCCCTTAACAAGTGGCCTGCCAATACCTGGTCTTGCTCCCTGGGCCTCCCCACCACGCCTGGCACCCACCTTGATCTGTAACAGCAGAGGGTGTCCTCTTTGGGTTAGGCAGGGGGCAGGGAGGTCGGGTCCCTGAAAATAAGGGGACCTGAGGAAGGCGAGGGCAGGGAGCCCCAGGGAGGAAAGGCCAGGCTTTTGGAGTAAAACATTTTGGAAAGTCTGCAGATACACTCTGTCACCTCCAGTCACCAACCACTCACGGTCACACATGGTCCTGATGAAGTCCTAGATTGCTGCTCTGGGTTTTCCCCCCCCCTCTTGTTAAAAAATGTTCATAATTTGGAAAGAAAAGGAGCTTTTTACAAGCTGGCCGCTCTTGAGAACTTTCCGTCGGTTCTTTCTGGCCTCGTGATGGGTGGGGCCCCACTTTTCCCTTCCCTTTCCCGCTCTCCTCATAATCCCCCCTCCCCAGCCCCGCCAAACACACACACACCCTTTAGGGGACCTCCAGCTGGCTGTCACCCCAAGAAAGCGGAAGGAAGGCTGAGGACCTGTCTGTGCCTCCGGAGCTTGCCATCGCTGCCCCGGGTCCTTGGATGGCAGCGCTCCCCCAACTGCTTGCCCAGGCCCAGGCGGGGCAGCCTGCCTTCCCTCCCCCGAGGGCTTGCCCCACTCTCTCGCAGAGTGAGGGTCCCCAGAGTCCGCCCGGAGTCTGGGGGCCCCGCCGGGGAGGGAGCGGGAGGTGCTGAGCTCACCGCCTCGGCATCTGCCCTCCCCCGCCCCTGGTGCGAGGGCCCCGCACTCCCGCCAGCGCCTCGCTCCCTAATAGCTTTTTAAGTCCAACCACATGTGTCTGTGGAGCACGGAGCCGCCCCTCACAGGGCCTCGGTTCCCCTCCCTTGCCGGAGACCACCCTCCACTCGGAGCAGCCTTGGGGCTGGGGGAGGGGGCTGTCTCCCGAGAGCCCATCTGCTTGCCCTGGTCTCTGCTGAGCCAGAAGGAGATGGGCCAGAGAGCGCTGGGGGCTTTCTCTTGGATGGTGGTGTGTTCTGCCAAGCTCTGGTTACCCCAGCCTGCCCTCTTGGTCCTGGGGTTGGGGATCCACTCTATCGGTGGCAGGCAAGGAGGGCGCAGAAGCCCGAAACAGGCGTCTAGGAGCTGGATGAGGAGCCTTGACCTTGACCTGGGCCTCCCCAGCGGGGGGGCTTTGCACCAGCACCTCTCCTGCACCCGGTCCCACTGCGGTGACCCCACTGTAGCCCCTCTGACTTGTACACGTGTGGTTCCCTGTGCGTGTGAGTGGTCTGTGGGGAGGCCTGTGGGGTGCGGTTTCGCAGGAGGGGAGTAAGGGCTGAGAACCAACGGGCAGGCAGGCCTGGGGTCCTAATGAGAAAATTGCTTCCAGCCAGGGAGCCCTGCTCTGCGGCTGAAATTGCATCCAGCCCCAGCCAACTCTGCCGCCACAGTCCCCGCCCTTCAGAAGGAGGTGGGGGGAGCAGCCGGGGCAGGGGGAGCTTGCACACGACTCAGCGCCCCCCACCCCCAGCACCTTGGAGAGACTCTTTGCCTCTCTGGGAGGAAGAGAGAGAGAGAGAGAGAGTCAGGGCCAGGCTTGGCTCAGGACCCGAACGCAGGATCCTTGGGAGGCAGAGGCAGGAGAGGGGCCAGAGTGAATCCCCTCCTCTCTCTCCCGCTCACTTCCGCAGCGCGTGTGGAGGGCCCACTGCACAGGTGGAGGTGAGCCCACTGACAGTCCCACTGAGAAAGGGCGTGAGGAGCACTCTGTTTCCACATAGATCCCGTGTGTGCGAGTCTGTCTGTCTAGTGGAGTCATTTGAAATTCGGCCTCCCCCAGAGACTCAGGGTTCACCCGTCTTGCCTGCCCCTCCACCCAAGGGAGCCCAGTGCCCAAACCCCAGACGGGCGGACCCAGGCAGGCAGGCTCGCTTTCTTTTCTTCCTGTTCCTCACTCACTGGGGCCTTTGAGCAGAACCACCTATAGAATTTGTGGGACCCAGTGCAGAATGAAAATACAGGGCCCTTCATTCAAAAATTAAGAATTTCACCAAGGCTGTGAAGTCATCCCTGCTTCTAAGGAAAGGTAGTACCTACCGCCCAGCAGGCAGTTGGCTCAGTGAGCTCAGCCAGCTCAGTGAGTCCCACAGATCCACCAGCCACAGACCTGCTTGAGCGGACCAGAAGGTTCCACCTGCTGGTTACCTCTGAGGGAGACCTGACTCCTGGGAAAAATCTCTTTCTCACCTTTAGTCTCTGCTGCCCATGCTCAGACCCTCGATGGCTGGGTTTCTGGATTGTTGAATGGTGGTTAGGCAGAGGAGTTGTGGGGGAAGGAGGCAGAGAGAAAATGAGTCACATCTTTAGTGCTTAGAGAGTCTCAGGGCAAGGTGGCCCTTGCCACCCTCTGGCAAACCTGGTGGTAGAATCCGCTTCCCGCTGGGCCCAGAAGGCAGTGGATGAGCCTGAACCTTCCTGCCCTACCATCCCTGGGGTGCGGCCTCACCCTGCACTGGCAAGTTGCAACGGCTGTGCAGAGCAGGGAGTGAGCAGGAGTGCTTGGAGGGAGGGAAGAAGGCAGGAAGAAGGAAACAACCCCATTGTCATCCCCCAAATTACTGGCTGGGATGGCAGGGGAGGAGGCGGAAAGCCGACATTGTTTACTTAATTAAAAGTAAACAACAATTTGCTGCTGCCAGCCTCCCATTAGCTGTGTGCCGAGCCCTATGAGCTGGGGACTCAGCTTTCTATCCCGCGGAGCCTGGCTCCTGTTGCCACACCCCCAGCCCCTGCTCCCCAGAGCCCTAAGCCCTTCCCTGGTTTTGCCTTTCCCAGGCTGAGCAGGGGGGACAAGTTAATACCAGTATTGTCTCAGAGTCTTGTAGCTTGGGATGAGAATATCAAGAAACTGTCATTTGACAGGGCACCTTGGGGTGAGAGACCCCTACGCTTGCATAGTTAAGCCTGGTTGTGGTCCAACTGGGCACGGCAGGGGGTGCCAGATGTCAGGTTCCCTAGGGAAGGTGGCCTCCTTCACCCTCTCGCCACCGCCCAAGGCCCCAGTCTATACTACCTGGAGGCCTGGGCCTCTCCGCCCCTCCTCCCACTTTTTTCCTTTTCCCTGTAGCAGCTTATAAACATCCTTCTCCCATCTTTTTGGCTCTGTGCCCAGAAAGGGGCTGTTCAGGGCTCCTAGAGGGCTGGCGAGAGAGGCAAAATCCCAAGGCCTAAGAAGAGATGGGTCACTGGAATTAGATCCTCACCCCTGCCAGGATAGCTACAGGTGACCCCAGGAACAGAGAAGAGAGTTGGCCTGAATTGGGGCTGAGCATCCCCAGCTCCTTCTTCTCTGGAGCCTCTAAGCAGGAGGGGCGTCGGATGGAGGGAGGGCTGTGCAGGGGCTTCCGCTGGCCTCCAGGGGCTGAGCCCAGCAGCATGCCTTTCCAGGGGGTCTGTCTTCGGGCAAGTTCCTACCTCTCCTGTGGGCTCCGCCCCAGAGTAGAGCTCAGACTTCTGTCTGGACTCTGGTATAACCTTATGACTTTAGGTTCTCTGAGCTTTCGTTTCCCCTATCTGAAAGAGCCAGACATTTCCCAGCATGCCGCTTTATAAAACATCTCCGAACCTGACTTGCTTTGGGCCTCCTCTGGCCAGATGGGGAAGGTGGGGAGAATATCTCAGAAGAAAGAGCCAGACCCGAGACACTTGGGAAGCCAAGCATACTGGGATTTAAGCCCAAAGCGGGAGAGGTGAGGCGAGGAGCAGGTGGCAAATACATAAGCGGTTTCATCTGGTGCCCCAGAGCAGCGAGTCCCACTAGAGCTGATTCTGCCCCCAGGGGACATTTGGCAATGGCAGAGACATTTTCGGTTGTCACGACTGAGGGGGTGTGATGCTACTGGCATCTAGCGGGTGGAGGCCAGAGATGGTTGCATCCTACCATTCACAGGATGGCCCCACCACCAAAAAATGGTCCATGGGGTGGGGTCGAGAACCCCTGTCTGGAGTCTGGCCTCCTAGAAGATTTAGGTACCCACTCTCCGGAGTCTTCCCGCCCCACCTCTGTCCTCGCCCGACATTCGCATCCTCTCGTCTTCCTCCCCCACTATCAGGATTCACACATCCACATGTGTGCATGCATGTACGCATGCTCACAGCTCCTGAGATTCACACACATCAAAGTTTTCGCATGCACTCACACACAGAAAAATCTGGGAAGTCTGTCCTGCGCTTAATTGAATTAAAGGCCTGGGATTTGGCAGGACATTGTGTATCTGAGCTGCAGCTTCTTGCAGCCGTTTCAGCGCTGCCACCGGACAGGACGGTTCAGGCTCCCTGAGATTCCAGCTGCTGCTGCTCCTCTCCCCTCTCCCCTTTCCCCTTCCCCCACTTCCCACACCAGAGGCCCAGGGAGGGTAAGGTCTGTGATACCCCGCTCTTCACTTCTCTCACTGCCTTGCTTTCCATTCTTGCCGGTAGGAAGCTGGGGTCTCCTGAGGAAGGTATTCCCCGCCCCCTCCCCCAGCATGAGGACAGGGGACTGTCTGGAGCAGAACAGTTCAGGTCAGTCCCCATTCCAGGTTTTCTGCTGCCCCTGCACAGAGTGGAAGCTGGAGAGAGTTGGAAGCGGGACTCACTTCTTAGCCAAGTATAAACTACCAAGCTCTGCCTGTAAGGTCCTAGGCTCTGGGGAGCCTGCATCCCTGCAAGTGTCCAGAAACCTTAGTGGATGGGGTGGGGGTGGTGCCAGTGGAGGGCACACAGTGCTTGGGGGACTGCCATCCCTCAGGTCCCCTCCCCGACCTGAGTCAATGATGGGGGAGGGGAGGGGAGGGGAGGGGTGTGCTGATGAGCAAAGGGGATGCTTTTCAGTGTCTCTCCCCTCCCACTCTCTTAGGCCTCTGCTTTGGCAAGCTCTGGGGGTGGACCTGTTCTCAGCTCCCCCTTAACCCCACTCTGGCCCCTCCTTGGGGAGCCAAGGAGTGAGCTCAGGCCCTGCCTCTCATCTGAGGGTGACCCCAGCACCAGAGCCTAGCCCTTGATTTGAGGAAGCCCAGCAGAGCCACCTTTAGCCCAGAGCCTGAGGGCATTCTGAGGGCATTGGAAAGGGCCAGTATCTGCACTGGGTATAGAAGCCAGTAGGAAAGAGCAGTATAATCAGCCAGCTTATGCCTCTGGGGGCACCACCTCCTGACACATGCCACCCTCTCAGGCCATGCCTTTACGGAGAGTCTGCTGCGTGCAGAATGTGCCCCCAAAACCCCGCAGTCTAAGAGCAGCCTGGGCAAGCTGCTATTGGTTAGCAGCACCGATGTCCAGGGGGTCCACTGGAGGAGCCCAGCCCAGCCCCACCCAGCCTCATATGTGCGATCCTTGGTGCTCAGGCAAGGGTGGGGGTAAGGATCAGTCCTCCCAGGGCTGCTCCACCGGCTGGCAGGGGGACTGGGAGAAGGATGGGGGGGCGGGGCTAGGAAACAGCCAGGCTCAGTCCCGAACCCTGAGAAGCAATCTGCACAGTCCAGGGTCAGGGGGGTGTTGGGGGGGGCCTCACCTCAGCTAACCTCCCCACTGAACAAAGGGGCCTTTCTCCACGCCTGCCCGGGAGGGTGTGCCTGCCCAACTGCTGCAGAGTGCTTTTTTTTTTTTTCTTCCTGACTTTTCTCCATTTCTCTCTTCTTTGGTTCCTGATCTCTGCCTTTTAGTCTCCATTTTTCACTTTTTGAGAGGGATGGGGAGAAAAAAGGAAATCTTTTTTCTTCAAGCGTTTATCAAGCGCAGAGGCGGGTCTGTGCTGCCAAAAGGTGGGGACGTCGTGGGCATGTTGGGAACACTCCTAGGGTCAAGAGGCCGCAGACTCACATCCAGGGCAGTCCGCCTCTGGGGCAGGCAGACGGGGACTTGAGAGCCGCGATGGCGGCCGTGCAGGGTGGGCCCGGGCTCACTGGATTAGCCCCCAGCCATGCACCTGGCAGCCCCCTACTTCCCCCGCTTCTCCTCGCTCGCCATTCTTCGGCCCCCTTCCATCCGGCCCCCGCACCGCAAGCTGTTCCTAATCAATGAGAACGGGAAGCTCGGCCCTCACATCGTCACATCACGGGATGTGCTTGGCAGCCGTATTGACGGGAGCCGCTGCATTGGGCAACAACCCGGAGTCCGAGTGGCCGGGCCTGGCCAGGTCTTACGCCTTCCCGCTTGGGCTTCCCGGGTGTGCAGAGGGAACCTGGGTCCCTGGAGACCTAGGCGGACGGCGCTCAGGTTCGCCGCCCCCTCCCCGGGCCCCGCCACAGCCGGCGCAAAGCAGCTAGTGTTAACTCGCTGCGCCACCTAGCTACGGCGTCCGGCAGTGCAGCGCGCGGCTCCCTCGGGGTGCGGCCTCTGAGCCCCGCTGCCCGGCTGCCCTGGAAATTTTTTGGTCCTTCAGGGCGTTCGTTGTGAGTGGGGAATTTGGCACCTGCCAGGCTGGAGGATGTCGTTTTGTCCCTTCAGCAGCCCGGACTGCCCTAGTCCTGAGTCTGGGTAGCTGCCCCCCACTAGGTGCCAGGCTGCATATTCTGGGTCCAGGCTCTTGGACGATGCCCTTGGCTGCTTCTCAGGATCATAGCAACACTTCCCCCCTTGCCCCGTCGTGACTTTCTTACGTATGCTTGGCACTTTCCAGTGTATAAAACTGTCACTTCTCATTCTCGGTAAAAATTTCTGCTCACATCTCATATCTCGCCCTGCGGTCTCAGGTAAGCCTGGCTTGTGTGGCACAGGGAGAGAGAGGAGGCCCAGGAGACCTGCTGGGTGCCCAATAGCAGCAGGTCTAGGATTTGGACCCCAGGCTCCTGATTCCAGGTCCAGGGTGCCTTTCAGCACCTAAAGCTCCTTTGGAAGCCACCTACCCCACCCACCCATTTGGCGCAGCCTGGGCTCTCAGGGCTCCCAGTCAGAGATTTGGAGTCAAAGGCCCAAATTCCTCATGCTTTGTCTGGACAGCTCTGGACAGTGGCTGCCTTAAGGTCTCCAGGGTGGGGAGAGGAGCAGGCTTGCGAGAGTGCTGCCCTGCCCTGCTCTGCCCTTCATGGGGAGACTCGTGCCCAATCGGGCTTTGTGGGATAGCAGTACCTGGGTTTCTACATCGGTTCCTTGGGTGTGAGTGTCAAGAATTCGTTCTACAAGGAAGATGTGCTCTTCTCAGAAGGGTAGAGGTGCCAGCTCAGTGGTCAGTGGAGCCACGGCCAGAAGAAGGATCTAGAAGTCTCTTCATAGTCTTGCTATCCACTCTAACCATGCTGTGAGGTGTGGGGGATACAGTAGAGAACATGGACAGGCCTTGACCCCAAAGGGCTGATTGCCTGGTAGGGCTCTCTTGGCCAGAAACCCCCAACCTGGGACTCCTGGTAGCCAGGTCTCTGGGGCTCTTGAGCTGTCCAGAGCCAGAGTCTCCAACTCTCCCATCCCTGGCCCAGCCAGAGGCTCTCAGTGTGTGTGTGTGTGTGTGTGTGTGTGTCCCAGAGACTCTCAGTGTGTGTGTGTGTGTGTGTGTGTTGTGTGTGTGTTTGGGGGGGCGAGGGGGAAATTGAAGGAAGGGCTACTGGGCTTCCACCCTCCAGGCAGAAGGGTTCCACTTAGACATTCGATTATGGCATGCCTTTGTGTTTGTTGCCCCACAAGGCAAGTCCCCAGTAAAGGAGGCTCCTTTGGGGTCACTGGCCTGGGAGCCAGGTTTTGTCTGTTAGCGGGCTGAAGAAGTTAGAGCACCTGAGGATGGGAGGGAGGCAGGTGACCTTGGCCTGCTCCTGCTTCTCCAAGGCATAAATAGAGGTAAGCAGGCTCTCCTTCCCCATCCCGGCCATTCTCTCTCTGGCCCACCTGGCCCTCTTTCCGTAGGTGAGGAGAGGCTAAGTGTGAGGCCTTCCTCTGCACAGGGCTGAGTGAATTTCCTCTCTGAGGGAACTTTCTTCTCTCACCCTTTTTTTGCTGGTCAGTTGCCCCTTCTCTGGATTTCCTCCTCGTCCTCCACATTGCGGAGGTCTTCCCCAGCCCCTTGCCCTGCTGAGTGCCCTCCAGACAGATGCACACCAAACAGTTGTGCTCACAAAGCCGCTCCTAAGTATTTTTAGGAAAGTATTCCCACTTCTGGGTTTTTTTTGTTTTTTTTTTAAAGGAGTCATTTATTCCTTTGCTTTCTCTCTCTCTGCTCTCTCCCCTTTTCCCTGCCTCTCTTGGAACCTTCTACTTCTCTCGATTCTATTGTAGCCTTCTCTCTTTGAACTGCTTTGCTTTGGCCCTCATTCTCGATCTTGGCCCCTCTCTCTCTCTCATAGTTTTAATTTTGTCTTCTTTTTTTCATTCTCTTGCTTGAAAGTTTAATGCCTCCTTTCCTCAAACTACTGCTTGTCCCAGGCATGTCCCTTAAGTGGCCTCCAGAGCCTCTGCCTCCCCCTTCTCATCCCGGTTTGGCATTAGCATCCGGAGACTCTGTCCCTTTACAGATAGACCAAGGGCAAGTGTATTTGGGGGATGGAGGAGGGTGACGCCTGGCCCTGGGAGGTGGGGACACTATTAATAGTTCTAAGAGCAGCTGGGGGTGGGGGCTGTTGTCTGGCCTGGCCTGGCCTGGGCAGCTCAAAGGGCCAGCAAGGGCTATGCTGGAAATAGAATGGGTGGGAGTGGGGGAGCAGCTCTGCAGGCCCCTACCTAGTCTGGATGCGGGCACCCACTCCACAGGACCCCCATCTTTTCTTGGTGTGCAGGGTATAGGGGGCATTCTCTGCTGTTGGTTTCTATCCATCAGGTTAGGGAGAGGACAGAAGCTTCAGGGGCTGGGGGCCACTTTTCCGGACCCCGCCATCACATGATTCCTGGCCCCAGGCTCTCCCGGAAATGCTGGCTCCAGCTGCTGGCTGAGTCGTGGCACCAGCAGGTGCTGCCAGGAGAGGCGCCCAGCCGCCAGTGAGGTGGTGCCTATGCTCGTGGTGTCCTAAGCTCTCTCTATCCCCAGGCCTGGGCTAGCATGGGCAGGGCCTTGGATCCAACACCTTCAGAATCTAGGAGCACAAACATTTTCTCCACTTCCCCGTCAACCTTGCCCATCTCCTGGCCTCCTCTTTC
>NW_006441398.1:407863-436266 GCF_000325575.1 Pteropus alecto
TCTTTCCCTGCTTCTCCCCCATCATTTCCAATGTGGGGACTATCTTGAGACCATTTGCTGCTGACAGTATGGAGGGACGCACCTGTAGAATATGTCCAGCTCTGCCTTTTATTTGCAGAGGTACCTCTCTGCCTCTCTTTGCAGGTGGGGCAGGCCCTGAGGGAGCCCCTTGGCTCACTGGCCATGGTCTCTGGAGCGATACACCAAAACCTATAATCTAGGGTAAACTTAATGTGTCATAAAGAGTGTGAGTTCCTGTGGGAGTGGAGATGAGGGTTAGCCACAGCTACCCCACTGAGGTGGCATTTGAGCTAAACCCAGAAGGAGTAAAGTCTCAGCCAATGGAGGTGAAGGGAAATAGTGATCTAGGCGGAAGGACAGCTGACATTCGTGGAGCCCTAACTATGAGCTGGGCCCTGGGCTAAGCACCTTATACCTGTTTTCTTATTTATTCCTCACCCAGGAACTTGAGAGGGTAGACAGTATCTCCTTTTCACAGATGAGGAAACAGTTCAGAACTTGGCCAAGGTCACTGGGCCGGTAGGTTCTGGAGCATGATGTGAACTCAGGGGGACCCCCTTGCCCACCTCCCTCCCCACTCGCCCTGCCATTGCCTGGTGTGCCCCCTTCACCTCTCTGTACTACAGTGAGGCGGCCCACCCCAGGGTGGGGTGTCCTCAGTGGTAGGGCACCATCGTGCCCCCCTTGAGCAAGCAGAGAGTCCAGACCAAGGACACCTCCCTGGGTAGGCCAAGGGCAAGCTCAGGGCGGAGGTGGGGATGGGACAGGGGCTAGGGCCTCCTGCCTCCCTCCATCTCCCTGCAGGTCCCTCCCTCTGCATCCTTCAGTAGTGGCGGCTTCGTTTTCAGATGGGACTGCCTAGCCCCTCGGCACTTCTGGAACATCTGGAATGGTGTAACTGCCAGGCCCTGAGCCTGCTCATTCACTCCACAGACACCCATGGAGCACTGAGGTCTGAGATACAGACCAGCACTGGATCCCCTGCTGGCCCACTGAGTGGCGAGTCTCATTCGTTAATGCTGGGCTGTGCTTGGAGTGGCAGCTGACAGGCTTACAGGCCTCTCTTGTTTCCTCTATCTACCTGCCGGGCGTTCCGCTCTGCGCTGGGTGCACCCCTTCTCTCTCCTTTGCTGTCTCATTCCATGGGGACGAGCACCGGGGAATCCAGTTTCCCGGGGCTTCAGTGCCCAGGCCCCATCTCTAGTTCTCCCTGGGTTGGGAGCAGTGCTTAGAAAGGTCACCCCAGCAGGTGCAGGGCAGAGAACGTGGAGCCGCTCGCACCATGGGAGCACCGTGAAGGCACCAGGGCTGCTGGCCCAAGCCCAGCCGTCAGGGCCCACTCTGCTGATCTCCTGGGCACCAGACGAGCCCACGGACTTGCCTTCTCCTCCCCTCTTGTAATTTCATTGTGGGGTGGTGAGCCCTGTAGTAGCCACTGGCCCTCACTCCCCTAGGGATCCTACACAGCACCCATGGAGGCAAGCCGGCTTGAGGTAGAGACGGCAGTGTAGGGACCGAGAGTGGAATGTCACATCCATTTGCTGACCCTGGCCTGCTGGGTCCCTGTGGCCTGATTTGCTGTTCCCCACCCCCCATGGCCTTTCTTGAGCTCAGGACTCAGAGACAACCAGAAGAGGTCTAGGCCACCTGTGTGCTTCAGTGTGACTGGGCCTCTTCCCTGTCACTCATCCCTTCCTCATGTGGGCAGATACTCAAAGGCTCAAGCCCCTTTGGATCCATGAGTGGAGGGGGAATTAGAAAAAGAGAGATGAGGGTGATGTGGAGGGACGACACGTCTCCTCACCCTGCCCGTAACCCCACCCACAGTTTCAAGGCTGTGCTTCCAGGCCAGGTTCCTGTCTCCAGCCATGTGGGGTCTAGGGATGACAGAGGGAGAAACCTCAGGAAACCTCCAGGGCCCGTGCCAACGCAGGCTGGTTCAGAGGGGTGGTATGAGGGGTGGCGGGAAGGAGGGGAAGATCCTAGAAGCCCCCCACCAGCCTGGCCCAGGAGGAGCCCCGCCCTCCTCTGCCCTCTGGCTGCCCTGCATTCTCAAGGACTTCCTGGTCCCCAGTCTCCTGTTTGCTGAGATGGGAGAACCCCTCTGTGACCCGTCCCCTTAGCCCCCCATCTGTCCCGCTCCCGTCCTCAGGGTGTCTCAGATTCTCGGACTTAGGTTTCAAGAGGCACAATAGTTACATTCTCCAGCTCTGATTGCTGCAGGCCGGGCCTCTGGCTCCCCTTGAGATTGGGTTTCCCGTGCCCTGGATGCTCCGGAATCGCAAAGGAGAGGGGGAGGTGTGCCACACGGGGGAAGGCCAGGAGGGCTCCTGAATTGCTTTGGCCCTTCAGAGGCTGGCACCCCCAGAACAGAGCATACCCTACCTGCTTCTTGAATCTCAGGCCTGGGGAGTGCCAGGGGAAGGACAGGCACACCCTGAGGGCTGTTCTCTCCAGCCCCTGAAGGCCAGTAGTCAGAGCAGAGCTGGAGGTGGTTCCTCTCTGGCCCACTGCTTAGTGCAGAGCATGCTGCGCACAGTGGGACCACAGCTCTGGGTGTACCACTCTACCCCTACAGGACAGCAGGAAGTGGTCGGTGGCATCTCCAAGTTGTACTCGCCAGAGTGTTCGCATGTGCTTGGGTTCGCGTGTGCGGGTGTGGTTGAGCCAGGTCTGTGTGCCCCTCTCAGCCCTGAAGAACTCGCTCTGTCAGTGATGAGCATGGGGGCGGCTGGCTGGAGAATTCCATGTGGCCTTTTCTCGGAGAATTTGTCTCCAGTCGGAGCCAAGGCAGAGCATTCACTGCAGCGAGCAGGAATTCCTCCCTCACCTAGCGGGAGCCATAAATATCTCCCCCGCCTATGACTGGAAAAAATATATACAAAAAAAAACAGTGCTGTCAGTCGGCTTCATGTGCAGCACTGGGCTCTTCCTGGCAGCTGGAGCTTCCCCTCCAGAGCTCCGATGAAGAGGCAGAGCCCTCTTGGAAACACGCACACGTGTGCACACGCACATATGCGTGCAAACAGGCAGGATCAAGAGAGGAAAGGGGGCTAGAGACAGGAAAAGTGAAGGAGGACAGAGAGAGGGGTGTGGAGTCAAGACAGCAGATTTCAGAGGGAAAGGCTAAGAGCTGAATGAAGGAAGGAGGAGGCTTCAAGGACTGGTAAGGTAGAGTTGGGGGGGGCAGTGAGAAAGACAATACTGGGGGGAGCTTTGTGGCTGTTCCAGGGGATACAGAGGATGGAGAAAGGGGCCCATACTGCCAACTGTTAGCTATGCCTTGCCCAGGTCTGGGTGCTGCACGTGTCGGCCAGTCCACGAGCCATCGACATGGGGTGACTGATGACGTGTGTGCGGGTGAACAGGGAGAAGCCCTAGACCCAGGAGCCAAATCCCATTTCAGAGCCTTGTTCTGCAGAGCCCCCTTGGGTCCACGCTTAAGACAGTCCAGACTCATCACCTGCTCTTACATAGTCCTCCCTTCTGGTAGCCTTCTCGGTGGCCAGAGCCCCAGACACCACTGGCAGGTGAGGCTTCTGCATCAGAGGTGTGGCTCGCATGAGTAACCCAGGTCCTGAGAGGATTTGCAGAGGACAGTCAGCAGAGCATGCCCGCATGCGCAACGTGAGCTAGTCTGACCTGCGGGCAGCATCCAGAATGAGCTCTGGGCTCCAGAATTCTATTCGACCCCAAAGCTGGCCCATGGGCAGGGGTCCTGATATGTGGCTGTCCAGGCATCTGTCGTCAGGCACAGTGGCCGGACTCAGTTTTGAGGAAGTCTCCTAGGGTGGGCATTGTCAGAGGAAGCTTAGAGCACAGAAGTCGCTCTCTATCCTCAGTGCAAGACACAAGGAAAATGTTGAGTTGTCTCTGGGCTGAGAGGAGGTAGCAGTGCCCCTGGTCCGTGTGTCCCATCTCGAGTCTTCCCAGGAAGTGAAGGCAGTTGCAGTCTTTGAAGCGAGGTGCAGGCAGGGGTCTGGGTTTCTGTGTTGGCCTCAGTCGAGGTGGCCCTGAACTCGGGGTGTGTGCTGAGGGTCCCCACTGCTCTGGTGACCAGGACAGAGAGAATTGTGAGCCAGGAAAGGCTGCCAGGGGACGTGGCCCCAGAAGGCTGGGGAATCAGAGTGACAGCCTCAGGGACATAGGCCGGGAGGGAGAGGATAAAAGATGGAGCCAGGCACCTGCCCGCCTTGTGCCAGCCAACACCGTCCCTGCCCCTCCACTGGCCCGAAGGCCACCAGCTGGCCCATTGTGCCCGTGAGAAAGCAGACACTGGAGGGGGCTCCCGTGTGGCAGGAGCTCACTCATGCACGCCTGCCAAGGGAGAGCCACCCTTGCAGGGTCGGGGGCGAGGGGAGAAGAGGGGCAGCAGAGAGAGAAACCCCCGCCGTGTAGCAGTCAGGTCTCCTCCTGTGCTGTTGGCAGGGGGCAGTGCGTGGGGCCTGCGAACAGGAGATAAAGAGTTCAGGCAGAGGGTTTTCTCTCACTAACCGTGGATTTGTGTGTTTGTTCAGCTGGTGGTTCTGATAAGCCCCATTCTGCCAGATAAAAGCTGAGCAGCCATGAGGCGGGGCCTGGGGCCTTCCTCCTCTCTGTCCCGAGGTTATCCCCTCCCCCAGGGAGCCCAGACAGGGAAGGTTCCGAGTCAAGGTGCTGGGGTGTCCTGTGCCCATCCGCTCGGGGCTGTCCAGAATAAGCCCTGACCTCAAGTCATGACTCCCCGAAAAAACCCCTCCGTTTAAGAAAGCTGGCCCGGCTGGCCCCCGCCTCTGAGTTGGGAGGGCCTCTCCTCGCCCTCCTCGGCGGCCGGTGCACCACCGCCCAGCGGCCTGTCTGGGCCCTGCAGCCGCTGGCTGGGCTCCTGCCAGCTCCCTTCCCCTGTCGGTGCAAGGCGCACTCCTGAGCTGACTGGGTGGACACGGGCCTGCCCCCATCACGGCCCTTACTGCCCTGTGGGGGCAGGGGTCCACTCTTGCTGAACTAGTGGAGCCCCTGGGCCTGGGGACGGCCCATGGGGGCTTCGGCCACCTTGGAGGGGAGCATGGTGTTCCCAGGCCCCTGGGCTCAGCCCTCCCTGGCCCTTCTGCTCGGCACCGGCCGGGAGAAAGGGGAGGCCGCTTGAGTAGGATGGTGGGGGCCCTGGCTGCAGCTGCCCCAGCCCTAGGGCTGGCTCCTGTGCCTCGGAGCCCGGGTCCAGATTTCCAGTGTCTCTGCCTTTTGTCCTGGAGCTAAGCTGAGCATGCCGGGGCCGGCGGCGGTGGCATTGTGGGGCCGCCAACCGTAAGATGGCTGCCAAGGGCTAAAATGGCTGCCAGCAGCGCCCGGAGCAGCGCCCGGAGGCGCGTGGCAGCCGCCTCGCCTGCGCCGGCCCTCGCTCCTGCTTGCTTCTCTACATGGAGCTAATAGTAATAACAGCAATAACGTTTGGGGCAGTGTCCTGGTTTAGAAGGATTTCCTGTCTGTCGCGCTCTCCTGGAGCCCCATTTGTCTCTGCCTCAGTCGCTGGCCCACCTCCATCTCTTTGTCGAGTTCTCGCTCGTCTTTCTGTCCCTGCGCTGGGCGTGCGCATGCGCGAGGCTTTGCGTCTCCACCTGGCCCTTTTCGGAGGGCCAGGACAGCTCCCATGGGGTGGACTCTAGGGCGTCCTCCGTCTCCCTCGCTCCACTGACCCAGGCGTGGAGGGCTTGGTGGGGACCGAGTTGCTCCTGGGACAGGGGGGGTTGGTAGCAGGGATCCCTGGGCAGCAGAGGTTGGAGCATGTGACCCCTGCTGGGCTCCAGGAGCTGGGCCTGGGCCTCTGCCCTTCCTGAGTTAGGAAGTGGGGAAGGGGCAGTCCTAAGAGGAGGCATCAGGCTCAGGGCCTGGGTCCAGGAAGGCCCTAGGGTGGGCCACCTGCTGCCTTGGCCCCTCACCTCCCTCCTGGTCGGATAGGGCTTAAATCAGACCTAGAAAGCCAGGAACAGGCGAAGGTGAGAGTGACAGAAAATTCACACTCACAAGATGCTGTGGCAGAGAGGTTGCCCTCCCTAGAACTTAGGAGGAAGTCCCGTAGGTTCTCTCCAGAGCGTAGAGTGCCACTAGCAAAGAGGTAGCCTAGGGTGGGATTAGTGTCTCCAGACCACCACAGGGGTTGAGTGCAAGGGGCAGTGCAGAAAGACACACCCCCAGCCGGAGGGGGTGAGGGGACCCCATTAGCACTTTCCTTTTAAACCTCCATTTTCTTGTTTTGTGATGAGATTTATTATTAATTTTTAGCATTAAAAAAAAAAGGTAAAGATGGGGGAAGTGGGGCCTGAAACGGTCCTGGGGGGCAGCCTGTCCTGTCCCACTGGCCACACTGAGGTAGGTAGCCAGGAACTAACCTGAGCTGTGATGGGGCCTTTGCTCTGAGAAGTCTGCCATTCTGCCCGCCAGCCCCAGTGGGGGCCTGTCTTGCCCTTTAGGAATCTCCTTGCTGGTCACTCCCCAACATGAGCATCTCAGCTGTGAGGCCAACAGGCTGACCACGGGATGGTGGGGGAGACCCAGGAGGCGGGATCGCTCTAAAGAATCGGGCAAAGCTCTGGCCAACACCAGTGCCCAGTTTTCCCGATGCCACCCCCTTGTTGTCCCCCTGCGGGCAGCTGATTCTTTACCAAATGCCTGCCTTCCTCCTGCCCCACAACCTGCCCTGGCCCCCCTCCATCACCCTCTCGCCAGCTGTCATGCCCAGGCAGGCATTCTGGAGGTCCCCGTTGTGCCCCTGGCGCACAAAGCTTTAAGGACCTGGGGGGTGGGGGTGGGGGGCTTTCCCAAGCTCAGCAAAATATTCACACACACACTCCACCCTGCCCCCAGTCCTCTGCGAGCTCCCACCGCACAATGGGCCCTTGTCTCGGGGCTCCCTCTGAGCAGCTGTGGCACTGGGGCATGAGACAGCCCAGACAGGCTGGCACAGAGCGGGCGACGGCATCAGGGCAGACCTCCCCCCTCCGTGTTGCCAGGCACTGCTTGTAAGCAGAAAGGTGAGGTGGGGGTGGGCAGGCAGACAGGAATGGCTCTAATTAATGAAGTGAAGGCAGGATGGGGTTGCTCCTCTGGGCTTTTGAGCCGGGTGGAAGATGGAGGACCCTCGGGTCCATCCCAGCTGTGCAGAGATGATCACTGGCTTCTCTCCTGGGTACCCTCCTTGCCCTGACTCTTGGCCAGTGCTGCTCACTCACAGGCAACTTTGCCCCCAGGGCACATCGGGCTATGTCTGGAGGCAGTTTTGGTTGTCACAACTGGGGTGCTCCTGGCATCTAGTGGGTAGAGGCCAGGGATGCTGCCAAACACCCTGCCGTGCCCAGGACACCCACCACAGTGGGGTTGTTCCTGCCCCTCTTCTGGTCTCACAGGTCTCCCTGGGCAGCTTGAGGAGGGAAGGAGGGAGGGTGAAGGTGTTTACAGGGCTGGAGAGGTAGCTATTGGTGGAATACTTTGGTCTTGACCTGTCTCCCCACTTTGTGTCTTCTGCAGAATCCGGACAATCAGATAGTTCAAACCAGCAAGGAGATGCGGACATCAAACCACTGCCCAACGGTTAGTGCTCCCTGGCCCACCTGCCCTCCCACCCACAACCTCCCTCTTGCCCTGCACCCCATGCCCTCCTCTGCCCTCCCACGCCTTGGCTGACCTGTTCCTCCCTGGTTCTTCCCCTTTACTCAACCGCCCCTCCGAATTGAACTTTGGCTGCCAGCTAGAAGGGAGGGGATTCATCCACCTGGAGCACACTCCCTCTTCCCTTAAGACTGAGGACCCCTGGGGGCCAGCCTGGGGCTGGGACACAGGGCTTGGGAGGGAGCAAGTGGGGAGGTGGGGGAGAGCTTTGGGGAAACAGGCAGGCAGCCCCTCCTGGGTTCGCCTGGACTCACTCACTCTTTTCCCTCCTCAGGGCACTTAAGTTTCCAGGACTGTTTTGTGACTTCTGGGGTCTGGAATGTGACGGAGCTGGTCAGAGTATCACAAAGTAAGTGAGTTTTTCCTCCCGGGCCAGGACTGAGTTGGCAGGGATGGGGCTGAGGAGGTGACCCCCCTCACTGAGGGGTTCTTGCTGGGGAGGGGGCACACAGGCTTTCCTGAGACATGGCCTCATTGGCACCAGAGAGCCCCATCTCTAATCTCTACTTCGTAGGAAAAAAGTCACAGCTAAGGGCTCTTTTCCAATAATGACCCTGAGGCAGTAGGAAGTTTCCTCAGCAGGTTTCACAGTGAACTTGTCCTGGGGCTTCCGGGGAGCTGCTCATGGCGACAAAACAGGCCGCAGCGGGCCTCCCGCACCTTTCGAATAACCCTCTTGCTTCTTCCCAGCTCCCGTTGCGACAGCATCAGGGCCCAACTTCTCGCTGGCAGACCTGGAGAGTCCCAGCTACTACAACATAAACCAGGTGACCCTGGGGCGGCGGTCCATCACGTCCCCTCCTTCCACCAGGTGAGCCCAGCACCTCAGCCTTCCCCTTGCCCTCAGGCCATCTCGAGTGTGGTGGGCAGCTATCCTGCAGTTCCCTGGGTGCTTCAAAATGTCACCCCTTTTTGAGGGCACCCCCTGAACTTCCTGCTCTGTGCTCTCCTGTGCACTCAGCCCTGGGAACACACACCTAAACGAGGCATGGCTCTACCAGTGGGGACCCGAGAAGGTGCCTCTCTTGGGGATGTGACATTGGAGCTCAGACACACAGGGGGCTGGTAAGGGCGTGAGTGCACACTCCAGATACAGAGTGTGCCGTCTATCCCAGCCGAGGCTGGACAGGCTGGCAGGGCCACCCCTTGGAGGGCTTCAGAGGCCAGAGGAAGGTGTTTAGACTTAAAACCCACTTAAGAATTTTAAGCAGGAGATGCTGGGGATGTGGTTCCAGAAAGCACCTCCAGCAGCCGCGAGTGTAGGTGGGACTGGACATCCAGTGAGAGGCCCTCGGCCAGGCTAGAGAGGGGGCCTGAGTCCTGGAGGTGGGGGAGTGGCATGCGAGGGAAGGGTGTAGTTGGGAGATGTTTGGTGGTGGATACGGTAGGCCCTGGTCAGGACCAGTCGTGGAGGGGACGGTGGGATCCTGTCCCTTTTTATAACGACTTGGATGTTTTGCTTCAATGTGAAAGTTATTGGTGTTCGTTTTGATTGGTTTAAATGGTGCATTAAAATATTATAATGTTTTCATATTTAGTAATATTTTAACACAAAATAAAATCTCGATGAGGGAGTTTTGTGGCATCCCCCTGCATTTTTGTCCCTGATGAGTGCCTCAGTCGCCTCACTCTGGCCCTGGGGGCCGATGGAAAGTAGAAGGTGGGGCCAAGGAAACAGTTGAGGGTTTTGGCTAGTTCTCCGACTTGGGCCGCTTGGTGGATGATGGTATCATGGACTGAGAAGGGGCTGGAGGAGAAGAAGGAGTGGGTGGGCTGGACCCGAGGGGCTCTAGGGCTGGTCTGGGGTGGGCATTCAGTGAGTGCCCAGAAATGCTGCTGTCAGGAGGCACCTGCTCCCAACACAGAGGGCCATTGGTGCAAGCTTCCTGGGCCCCAGTCCCAGTTCCTCAGCCCAGCCTTGGCCCACCTGATTCCTCTCCTCCTTTCCCAGCACCACCAAGCGCCCCAAGTCTATCGATGACAGCGAGATGGAGAGCCCTGTCGATGACGTCTTCTATCCTGGGACAGGCCGCTCCCCAGCGGCTGGCAGCAGCCAGTCCAGCGGGTGGCCCAACGATGTGGATGCAGGTATGGGCGCCACGGGGCCTGACCCAGAGCAGGGGCAGCCCAGAGTCTCTTCTTCCCCCTCAGTTTATCTGGCGATTCTCCCACTGTTGGTGGCACTGCCCGGCTTCTCTTGCCTCCTGTTCTTCCAGAGGAGGGCAGACCAGGCCGAAGGAGGGAGCAAAGGCGAGGAGCGGGCCTGTCCCTGAGTGGGCAGCAGAGCGCACGGCATGGTGGGAGGAAAGCAGAGGCCTGCGGTACCCTGCAGCGGAGGCTGTGGCCTCCTCTTCACAGCCTTCTCAGCCTCGTTCTCTTGGACTTTCTCTAGAGCGTTTGCCCGGCCTTATGGTCTTCATGATTTAAAGCAGTTTCTCAAACTGGACACTGCTGATATTTGGGGCCGGAGTGTTTTGTGTGTGGTAGGGTCTTGAGCAGCGGTCCTGGCCTCCACCACTAGACGTTAGTAGCACACCCCTCACCAAATGTGACCACTAAAAATGTCTCCAGACGTCGCTCAATGTCCCCTAGGGACGGTGGAACAGAATCTTCCTTAGCTGATAGAACTCAGAACCACTGGTCTAAAGAGCCCAGCATCACAGAAAGGAGCAGAGTCTGATAAAGGGTTGTCTCCAGGCCTCCCGACCCTCGCAATCTACCCGCTTCCTGGAGAACCCATCACCTTCACTTCTGGTCTTGATGGGAGGTGTGGGCAGACCTGGAGACCCCCGGTGGAATAGCATGCGTGCGTGTGTGCATGTGCGTGCCGTCCAGGTGTGTATGAGGAGGCTGGCTGCAGGATACTTCCGCCTGACACGCTGGTAGTACAGCCTGTGTGTGTCTTTCAGGTGTATGTGTCTGGGGCCGGGAAGTGCAGCCCTGAGTGTGTGGGATGTGCACAGGGCACCTCTGCTCTGCTCAGGCCTGGGGACAGGGGCTTCGTTCTTCAATGCAGGAACATGAGGGTCTGACCTGATGGCGCTTTGCCTGGTGTTTTCCAGATGTTCCCCTAATGGGAAGGGCCAAGTGGATGAGCAGGGGCCCGGCTGAGAGAGAAGCAAGGCGGAGGGGCGGGGTGGCGCTCCTGCTTTCCTACTGCCCCAGACGCAGAATCAGCTTCTGCTCTCTGCTCCTGGGAGGAGGGGAGGAGGGGAGGAGGGGAGGAGGGCTCGAGGGCTCGCCTGCAGGCCTTGGGCTGAGGGAGGAGGCTCCAGACCACCACCGAGGCTCTTCTTTGTGGACATTATTCCACGTGACTTCAGGTGCCCCTCTCAGGGTCTCCCGGTGGCAGGAGGGGACCTGGGCCGGCATAGCCCAGATGCTTCCCTGGGGAGCCTTGGGAGGCACAGAGAGAAGGGGTGGAGAAGGCCCTGAAGACTCCCTAGCCAAAGCCTCGGTTAAGTGATCGCTTCTAAAAGGTTTCACGGGCCTTGAAGGTGCATCCACCAAGGCTGGTGGCCCCCCGGGCTCCTCTGCCCAGACCTGGTTCCCAAGGATCCCTCCCCTCCAGGCTTCTGCTTTCTCCTTCTTGGCTGTCTGTCGTAGAGCCCACCGTTTCTGCTGCTCTGGCAGTCCTGCCACGCACAACCCCCAGCACCCTCCTGCAGCCCCCCAGCTTCCCTGCTTTCCCCTCCTTTCCTCCTTACTCCTCTTCCCGTGTTGTTACCCTGTGCTGAGACAAATCGCCAATTAAGCAGCCCAGCTGCAGGACGGGGAACAGCTGGGGAGGCACTGTGCAGCCATGGGGACAGCTGTGCACAGCTGGTGGGGGCCCTCCCCACCCCCCACCATGCCAGCTATCAGGTGGCACACAGCTGCCGCCAGATAACACCTCTTCTGGCGGCTGGGAGTTCACCCTTCCCCCGCCTCTTCCCTCTGTGGTTAAGATGGTTCTTATTTCTCTGTTTTGCAGCCCCCCACCCCCCACCCAAACTGACTTGATTCATGCCGCAAAGATGGCAGCTCTGGAAATCGGCCCTGACTCCACCTTACCCATCCCAGCCTGGGTACAGCCTTGAGGCTCAGCCCAGATAGGAGACAAGCTCCCCTGGGGGACCTGGCCTGGGGCACTGCATCATTTGGGTGTAGTGCCCACTGGGCACAGAGAGGACCTTGGTTAGCCCCATCAAGCTCCTAGAGGGGTGTTCTCTGTGCCCCTGTGTCTGCTGAATGCCATCCCATCTCTGGCACTGGGAGCAAAACAAAATCCTGAACCGACCCAGCCTCTGGGTCCCATGGCCGAGGGAGTCCTTTCCTGTCCAGCTCTGCTCCCCTCCCAGGCCCCCTGAGCTTGTTATCTGCTTGTCACGGGGCAAGATGGCTCTCCTCCGGCTCACCCCTTGCCCAGTGCACCCAAAGGCTTCATTTTCCTCTCCTGTCAAAAGCGCCCACTGCTGGCTGGTCTGGTCTGGTCTGCAACAAGGGCCTGAGAAACAGCCTGATGGGGCAACGGAGGCAGGAAGGAGCCCGGTGGGGGAAGGATCTACGGGAGGGGGCAGAGGAGAGAAGGAGAGAATTGCTGGCTTCCCACCTTCCCCTGCTCCCGCCCGGCCCAGCTAAACCTGCCCTGTGTTGCTGATTCCTCCCCCCAGGCCCGGCTTCTCTAAAGAAGTCAGGAAAGCTGGACTTCTGCAGTGCCCTCTCCTCTCAGGGCAGCTCCCCGCGCATGGCTTTCACTCACCACCCGCTGCCTGTGCTTGCTGGAGTCAGACCAGGTGAGAAACGGGGGCCCGGAGGGGGGCCATGGGGGAGGCTGCAGAGCACTGAGGGGCAGCTGGCCAGGTGAAAGGGCCAGGGTCCACCTAGGTGACAGCCCCACGCTCTCTGAGGGGGCCATGGTATGGCAGCGGGCGGGCAAGGGAACGGGCCCTCCCTCTGCAACAGCGCTGAGCGGTGAACCAGCCGGCCAGGGGCCTCCTCACCTCGTTCTCAAGCACCCTCCCACTTGCTGCTCACTCCCCATGTGCTTGCGTGTGTGTGTGTATGTGCATGTGTGCTTGTGTGTGTGCGCATGCATCACGTAGGTATGCACATGTGTGCCACAGTGAGTGTGTGCTGTGTGTATGTGAACGTATATACGCACACATGTGGTGTGTGGTACAGGCCTGCCCTGAGGCCTCCTCCCACGTGCCCTATGAGTGCAGAGGCCTCAGGCCTGCCCGGTTCTCCTCTCCTCCTGCCGGCCATGGCTGGGAAAGCTCAGGCCTCTCCCTCTGCACTTACTTCAGCCCTTCTCTCCCAGCTCCTGGCTGAGCCCAGGTTCTGGTTTCCCAGCACTGGCTCAGGTTGGTGTGGGGTGCAGATTGACAAGAGCACTCATAGGAGCCCAGATCTCCTTTTTGGGGTCCCCTGCCCTTTTCCGGTCATGAAGAGCCAGGCCAAGGGACCACCGGTGGCAGCTGTGCTGCTCTATAGCAAACGGAGCTGGCCACCGACTTGGGGGCTCTCTTGCTTCAGTCACAGAGACGGTGCTTGGCGGGGAGAGCATGTCGATGTGCCTGAGGGGATGGCAGGCAGGAAGTTGTGGGAGCTGCATCCTCAGCCTCCCTGCTCCCTCATTTGCTTCTTCCCGCCCTCGGCATCCATCTGGCAGAAAGAGGTCTGGATTTTTTTTGGACACTGCCCCGTGTCCGCCCGCCATCTCCTGGGCCCTTCTATAGGACAGAGAACAGCAAGGTTTACCCTCCAGCTTCCTCCTCGGGGCCTCCTGGCTGGGAGCCCAGAGACAGCCTGAGGTAGGGCGTGGTGGCTTCAAGGTGGGGGCAGGGAGCCCAGGCCGGGACTGCTGGAGGCGGAGGCCCAGCTCCACTCAGCTTTTATGAACTCCAGAGAGAAGCCAAGTTTCCTCAGCCCCCTAATGAAACAGCAAGAGTGAGCTGATTGGAAACAGACGGGAGGGGGAGGACTGGCCAGGGAAGAGCTGGGGCCTGCGCCGGGGTGGGAGTCGTGTGTGCGAGGAGGCGTGTGTGAGGATGCATGTGCAAGTGTGATAGGGCTGAGCATACAAGAATGTGGCCTGGGCAGAGGCGACCAGGTGCACACCCACTCACATGCCGGAGAGCGTGTGCACACTGAGGGGGCCTGTCCTGCGCAGGTGCGGGGCGTGGCTGCCTCCTCTCCTCCCTCGTCCAGGCTCCCACCCAGGCCCTGGACCCTGCTGGGGCTAGTGAGATACTCACCTCGGGCACAGAATGCTAGAGAGTGCCCCAAATCTTAGCTGTCAAGATAAATGACATTTTAATGCAGTCTTTTAAGAATTAAAATTATTGCAAAAACAAACAATGAGCAAATATCAACATTTTAAATAAAAGACGGGACGGACCCCGCACTCGCTTGACCCTGCCTCGCTTGCCTCACCTTAACCCCGGCCCTGGTTCCAATCAAACTTTATTTATGAAGACAGGCAGCTGGTGTGCAGGCCCTAGTTTGCCAATTTGATTTTTTAAAATATTGCATTCAAATGCTGTTTATCTTGATTACTGCGTTTTTTGGTGCTGTCTCAACTTTTGCGCCAGAGGCCAGAGCCTCACTCTCTTTGCCCTGGTCCCGGCCTGCTCCTGCCCATTCTCCCTTTTTCTCTGGATCCTCAGTGCTCTGACCGGCAGGTCCCCTCATCTTCTATCTGCTGATGCCCTTTTCTTCCTGCCCACTTGCACGCAGGGAGCCCTCGGGCCACGGCGTCAGCGCTGCACTTCCCCTCCACATCCATTATCCAGCAGTCGAGCCCGTACTTCACGCACCCGACCATCCGCTACCACCACCACCACGGGCAGGACTCGCTGAAGGAGTTTGTGCAGTTCGTGTGCTCAGATGGCTCGGGCCAGGCCACTGGACAGGTGAGTCCAGAGGCCCAGGAGCCCCGCCACAGCTCATCTCTGCGTCTGTCCATCTGTGTCAGGGTCATAGGGAGAGGGCTCGTGAGCCAGGCGCCCACCTGGGGCTGGAGCAGCAGAGCACCAGTAGTGCGAGCACCTCAGTCTTCTGGTCTGGGGTAGGGGTCTGTGTATCGTGCGGGGGCCTCTCCATCATGGTCCAGAGAGGTGGTGGCAGCGGCTGAGTCCACCTTACTTGGGCTCCTTGCCCTCCCCACGGTCTGTTTCCCCAGCAGGAGTGTACCCATGAGCTGTCCAACCCGGGCCAGACCCCTTACCTCCTAACATTCCTCTTAAACCTCAAGGCTGCAAGGATTTTGTAGGTTCTAGACCAGGGGTTCCTAACCTCGGCACTGACATTTTGGGCCACTCACTCTCTGTGAGTGTGGGATCCTGGGCCCTGTGGAGTGCTGGGCAGTGTCCCTGGCCTTCACCCACTGGAAGCCAGCAGCACCGCCCCCTCCACAGTCATGGTGATCAAGAATGTCTTGACCTCAGAGTGCCCCAGGGGCACAGGTGACAGGCCTAGGTCCACGGGGGCTGTCATGGAGACTCCTGTTGGCAGGACTCTCAATAAGGAGTCCCAGGTTGCTCCTCGTTCTGAAGTGAAGCCTTCCTCCTCCGCTGGAAAGAGACCAGCTTCCCACGGAGCTCTGTTGGGGTGGGGGACACTGACCTTCTCTGTCAACAAGCCTTAGGGTCCAGTCACTGACGAGCAGAAATGCGGGGCCTCTCAGCAGAGGAATTATCTGAGACAGTGGCGGGCTGGAGGCAACCCTCCAGTGGGACGGTGGTCCTCGCTTAGTCTCTGGGAGACCACTCTGGATTGGGACATGGTGGTCTCTAGACCTGGGAGAAGGTTCTGGAGCCTCAGGAGCATGCTGCATTATGAGAAGGCCCAGGTCCTCTCGCTGAGCTGGTTCAGCTTGGAAGCCCGCTGTGATAGGTTAAATGGGGAGGTGGCTCAAAGGGCCAGAACGGAGGAAGCCAGTCAGAAGCCCACGCCAGAGGACACCCAGGGAGAGCAGTGCTGCCTCTGGGCGCCCTGAGCAGGGTGAGAGTTTGCTGAGTGCTGGCGTATTATTGAAGGGTGTCTCTTCATTCCCTCTTCCCTCCCTCCTGCTCTCCCTCCTTCCGCTTTCTGGCTCCTTTTCCCCTTTGCCCTGTAAGGATTTCTCTTGCTGGCTCTTCAGCTTCTTAGCACACTCAGAGCCTTGCCTGCCTCTCTGGACAAGCTCTGTTCACTTTTAGGGGCGTTCAGGGAAAAGCGAATGTGACCCCCAGCAACTGCTTCACTTCCTCCAGAGATGCCGGGAGTGTCTATGGGAACTGCCAGCCCATGTCCCCAAGGGGCCTGGGGCCTGGAGTATGGATCAGAGAGGCAAAGAACCTCACTTTGCCTGACTTCTCACCCACAGAGGCAGCAGGAGTTTAGAGTCATTGAGACAAACCTGGTGGATCAGCTTAGCCTAGAGAGTCAGTCCATCCCCTGGGCGTCCTGACACCTGGGTCCTGAGCCTCTCACTTGACTCAGCTGTTCAAGAGTAGGATTTCACTTGGCCTAGAAGGTTCTCTTCTCAAGGCAGGTGCTTGCTCCAAGTAGACCATGGACAAAATGCTGTAGATGGAGAGACAAACAGCCAGCCACCCTGGTTAAACATGGAGGCTAGCCTGGCTGGGCAGCAGCCTCTCTGGGTTTCCTCTTGTGGCCTTTTGTGCCTAAGAGGGGACGGGATGTCTGCAGTGAGCCTGGTCCAGAGGGCCAAGCTTCTGAGAGGAGGCTAGAGGCGGCACCGTACTGTGGAGGAGAGAGCCAGAGGCCCGGGCTCTGCAGCTGACCTGGTGGCAGGGGATAGTCACACCAGGCTGCATTTGCTTCATGGCCACTGCCAGAACAGTAGTTCTCAAGTCTCAGCATGCACAAGAGTCACCTAGAGGCCTCGCAAACACACAGGTGGCTGGGCCTTACTTGATTCTGATTCAGCAGGTCTAGGTGGGACTGAGAATTTACGTTTTTCTCCAAGTTCCCAGATGCTGCTGCTGCTTCTGGTCAAGGGATCCACTTTGAGAACCACTAATCTAGCGCTTAGAGGAGTAAATTGCTAACTTCCATGAGAATTTGAAGTTATAGATTATCTTTGCAGAAAAATATATGCATACAAGAATTTTACAGATGACTTGCAGAAGGGTTCCCAGGTGCCCCTATAGCTCGTTCTTGGACCCCAGTGCCCGATGGATAAGAACCAGATCAGGAAAGGCCAAGGCTAAATGGAGACACTAGTCAGATGAGATGCAGAGAGCAGAAAGAGGGTACCTGGTCAGCTGTGTTTCTGGCAGAAAGAAGAGACCACCAAGTGAATGCGGTGGAGCAGGACCTGATGGGAGAGCACAACTCTGGAAGGCAGGAGGCCTGGTTCCAGCTCAGCCTCTACCAACGCTGGAGTGGCCAGACCCTCTTCTTCATCTGTCAGATGAAAGCGAGGCGCTATCCAGCCTCTAGGTTTTGTCTAGCTCTTAATTCACAAAGTTTTAAGGCACTACAAAGTCACAAGACCTTGAGGTTTTAGAAACCTCAGCTTGTGCCCCAAGCAGGGCTGAAACATTGTAGCCTAGTTGGAAGTTACTTCTAGAAACCAAATGTTATAAATCAGCAGGTTTGATGTCCTGCCATATCGGGTGGGATTAGCTTTATCAGGTGGGATTAGCAATTTAGATCCTCCTAGGCAGAGACAAGCTCTGGGGACTAGAAGGAGGCAGAGGCCGCCCTGTGGGAGCAAGGGCTGTCTGGAAAGCCCCTGTGTCCCAGCACCCCGGGGGGCCCAGGCTCAAGATGGCCTAGAGAGGAGGAGTGAGGCTGTGATCTGTGGGGTTTCCTGTCCTGATGGAAAAACAAGATAGGGACCAAATAGGCTGTGGAAAGGAAGGACGACAGCTGCCTGTCACGTCTCAGCATCACTCCTACAGAGTTGAAACTCCTCTGGCCTGTGCCTGGAACTGAAGGGTCCATTTCCGAAATGACCTTTGGCACAAAGGATCTCCAGCCCAGGATACAGACAGGGACAAGCAGCCACTGTTGCTTTTGTCAGGGGCTTCTGAGTGAGCAGGAAGGATCAAGTCAAGGGAACTACTTGGAGGGCCAGTGCAGACCTACGCTGGTGATTAGAGGTGGAGGAGGGTGGGTGGACTGGCCAGAGTTCAGAAGGGCGTGGCCCGCACTGGCCAGCCATGGGGCTTTATGGTTTTAAAGTGTAGCAAGGTGGACTAGTTGATTCAACTTCGTGGGACTTGAGTGTTGCATGCCTGGGCCACACAGAGGTGACATTCCATGGCTTGCTGGAGAGCCTGGGTGGCAGTCTGCTCCAAAGGCCCCAGTGAAGGTTAAGAGCATCCTAGAAGAACAGGGCAGAGAGAGATGGATGGTGGTTCATGGAGTCTGGCTGGTCTCCATGTTGAGGACAGTATTTTCTGAGCAGACCTAGAAGGGTATGGGAAAGGGTGTCCTAGATAGAGGGTTCTGCAGGGTAGCCTAGCTGCTTAGTCTGTGTTTGGAAGCCCCAGTCAGTATGCGATGAGAAGTATTTGGGGGGAGGGAGTATGGGAGCATGAGTGCTAGGAGACCCCGTCCGGCCTCCACCATGGGAGCCTGGAGTGCCCAGCCGGGGAGATCATATTTTACATCGGATGCAGTCACAGCTGTAGAAGGTTTCAGAGAATGGTAGAAGTCTTTTGAGGAAGAGTGTTAATGAGCCTGCTGGAGAGAATCCACAGGACCCCTAGAGTCAGGTGGACATGGCTATGAACTTCAGGCCTCAGTAACAGCCGGGTAACTGGATAAACCACATCACTGCACAGAGCTCCAGTTTCCCCGGCCATGAAAGGGGGAGAACAGAGCTTCCTTTGCATCAGGGTTTCCCAGCCGCAGCACTGGCGACGTTTGGGTTGATGAGCCTTTGTCCTGGCTGTTGGAGGATGTTGAGCATCATCCTCTGCCTCCAGCCATTAGGTGCCAGTAGCACCCCCAAAATTGTGCCAAGCAAAATGTCTCTAGACATGGCAGTGCCCCGTCAGGGGCAGACTTACTCCCAAGTGAGAACTGCCTTACAGGTTCACTGGCGGATGGGACACAACGTGAGTAAAGTGCCTGGTACGGAGCCAGGCACCGAGGGCACTGAGCTGATGAGCGCGCTGTCGCATAGAGGAGACACCTCGTGAGTCTCATTGTCATAGTCTAGGCGAAACCAGTGATGACAGTAAAATGGGCTGGCTGGAGACATCAGTGGGGTAGGCTCCCCAAGGGTCACCCACCAGCAGGAGGAGGAGCACAGCAACCTCCTAAAGTCTCACACCTGGCTTGCTGGGAGGGCAGAGCTTTGCCCCATGGGAGAGGGGGCAGTTGAGGATGAAGAGCTCTGGCCCAGACCCCCGAGCGTGGGCTGCAGGTGGTCCTTCGGGACACTGCCCAGAGCAGGAGGAGGTATGTGCCCAGAACTCCAAGGAGATCCTGTAAGAGGCTGGGGACCTTGGCCCCTCTGTGGCACTTACATCCCTGGAAGCCCAAAGGCTGATAAATGCAAGGGCACACATGGGGCCTGGAGGAGGAAATGAGTTTGAGGCACAAGAGGGGATAAAGGAAGGAGTGGATGTGGCGACCCGGCGTCCCCAGCTTCTGAGGGAGTTGCTTGAAGAACTTCGTGGGAGCTGGAGTGGCAGCAATGGATTGTCCTCCTGGGCTCTTCTGTAGCACATAGGCCAGCACTCCATCATCCTCAGGTTGCTGGGGTGAGGGCGAGCCCCCCAGTGCCCAGCGTCCCCCCCAGGCCATGATGCGGGGAAGACAATGGCAGGCCTGCTGTTCTCAGTTGGGTCTTCTGGCCTCAGCCCAGGGGTCCACAGAGGGGGTACGTGTGTGTTTTCGGGGGACACGAGGGTTGCAGTTGGCGCATCTTTCCTGCCACAGGAGGTCTTTAGAAGCGTGTGAGTTCCAGATGCAGCTGCTCTGTGGTTAGGTGGCACCTTGGTACCTACAACGCTTTCCCTAAGAAATAACAAACCACCCGTCGGACACTCCCCTTCCTCCTCCCACAACTTCCAAAGAGGACCACACACCAAAAAAAAAAAAAAAAGAGAGAAACACCTGAGAGACCAAATCGAGGCCTCCCACCCTCACGCACCGGCGCCCCGGAGGAGAGGACCCGTGCTGCACCTTCCGCCGGGAGCGGAGCGCGGCGAGCCGGCGTGGCCGCGCAGGGGAGCGTGTGTCTGTGTGTGATGTGCCTTCATGCGTCACTCTATTTATGTTGTTCGCAGCCCAACGGTAGCGGCCAGGGCAAAGTCCCGGGGTCATTTTTGCTACCGCCGCCGCCTCCAGTGGCCAGACCTGTGCCCCTTCCTATGCCTGATTCCAAATCCACCAGCACTGCCCCAGACGGCGCCGCCTTGACTCCATCACCTTGTAAGTGGACGATGAAACCGAAACCACAACGCCCAGCGTCCCCGGCCCGTCCAGACAGTCTCCACTGCAAAAAGAAAACCCCCCTGCCCCTGCCCACCACCAAATCCCCCCCAACCCGGAGTGCCACGGAGCCTCCCGCCTGGACGAGAGCAGAGCTGAACCCCCCAACCGCGGCCGCCCGGGCCTCAGTCGCACCAGCCAGCACCCCACAAGCCCCCCTGCCCGCTGCTCCCAGCCTGGGCCCTTGGCCCAGGCCCCTGGGGGGGCGGGAGGGGGAGCAAGTGGGGCACAGGCCGGGGTGCTGGCTGGGGTGGGAGGGGACAGGGAGGCGCAGCCATGCCATCTTCATGCCTGATTGCTGTTTTTTTTTTCGTTTTTCGTTTTTTTGTTTTTTGTTTTTTGATTTTTTTGTTGTTTCGTTGTACCCCCCACACCAGGAAAATTAAATGTGACCACAAGGCGACGCCACCACCATCCCCTTTTTGCCTTGTCCCCCTCCTCTCCATTCGGGGCCCTCAGGCCTCTAAGGTGCAGCAGGCTAGCCCCTGACCCCCTCTTCAGTCTCACATTTGGTTTCTCGTTGTTCCTCTTTTTTTTTTTTTTTCCTCCCATCCCTCTCCCTTCCCTCAGTTCCTTCCCCAGGTTGAATGTTCCAAGGACAAGGGAGGGCTCTGGGCCTCGGCTTACTTCATCTCTTTCTCTCTCTTTTCTTTTTTCTTTTCCTTTTTTTTTTTTTTTTAAACCAATAACAACTTTCGTCCAAGGGAAGAGAAAAATCTGAGTTGGGAGGCCCAAGGTAGACCCGACGACGTGAGGGGCGAGAGGTGGAGGGTGGGCGGCGTGCCGTCTGCGGTCAGGGTGGGGGCAGCGCCTCAGGCGCTCCGGGGGCTGGCGGGCCACAGGCCAGGACTTCCGGGGCGCGGCGGGCGGGGCGACCCATCTCACCACTTTTCTCCGTCTCGCGCTGTCTCGCCTTCTCTCATGGTTTGAGTTCTTTTCCCCCTTCCCATCCTCTTCATGCCATCTTCCCATCTGCATCCGCCATAAGACATCAAGTCATGGTCATGGTCATTGGAGGCGGGCAGGGTGGGAAAAGGAGACCAGGCTGTGGGGTGGCTGGGGGCACTTCTGGACAGAATCTGATGAGGATGGGGTCCCTGGGGTGTATCTGGTACAGGGCTGGGGGTGGGGGCCTCCTAGGCAACCTGTGATCCTCCTTGTCCCCTCGGAAGGTGTCCTCCCTCCTGGGGTGCAGGGCCCATTCCTTTCTCTAGGAGTTTCCCAAGCTCTTCCCGAGGCGAGTTCAGGGGTATTTGGCACATTTGTCCCTTCAGGCCCCAGAATAGCTGCCCCTGGGCACCCAAGCCCCAGGGTTCTGCTAGGCCCTCCAGCCTCCTCCTCCTCCTCTTGTGCCTTGGTGCATTTGGGCCTTGGAGACCATAGGACCTGACCCATCAGAGGAGGAAAATGTCTGCCAGGTTTGAGCTTTGCCATCCCTGGGCCCGAGCTGGCAGCCAGCTCCTAGGCTCCTCTCCGACCTCATCCCACTAGGCCCCGCCCTCCCTTGAGCCCCTTCAAGTACTCGGAGCCACCGGCCCAGTCTTTGGGACTGCCCAGGGTGGTAAGTGATGCAGCACCCAATTAGCTGCCCCGGTTGGAGAGGTGGCCTGGCTGAGACCGGCTTCCCCAAGCAGGGTGGGGCCAGTCGGCCAGAGCTCCCACCCTCCCAGGCTTCCTTCTCTCCAGACCTGAGAGGGCCAGTGGGGAAGCAAGGGTACCCCCTTCGGGTGCTTTGGGAGGAGGGCTATTCCTGGCTCTGCCTGGTGCCTGGTTAGGGGACAGCACTGGGGCCATGGGACCTCAGCTGAAGCCTGCAGGGCCCCTCCCTCACCCCTGCCAGGAAAGAGGACACCTGGCTGAGGCGGAGTGCTACGGTTGGGAACAGTGTGTACTCCAGGCCAGTGAGAGGATGAGGGGGCCCTTCGGCCTATCCCTCCCACTGCCAGCCTCAGCCTGGGCAGCATGGTCTAACCCGGTCTCTCCCTCTCTCAGCAGCCCCGAAGGGCAGTGCCCAGGTGGGCCTCAAGGCCTCACAGGGTCTCTTCCTCTCTCCCCTGCTCCCCACAGCATTCGCAACGACAGGCGCCTCCTCTGCCAACCGGTTTGTCAGCATCGGACCCCGGGACGGCAACTTTCTGAACATCCCACAGCAGTCTCAGGTAGGAGCGTGGAGGCGGTCACAGAGGGAGTAGGCAGGAGTTGGGGCATCTTGGTGTCAGGGAAGAGACCAGGGTCTTTAGGGCCAGTCCTGGAGAAAGGGCTGGGGCAGGGCTGGAGGACCCAGGCTTTTGCAGGCCCAGCTGAGCCTGCCTCCCCAGGCAGCCCCCAGGCCCCCTGGCTAATCAGCTAATTGGATAATTAGCTCCAACAACCCTGGCTCTGGGGAAGGCGGCCAAGGACCCAAGGCTAGAGGTGCTCTGGGCCAGGCCTGGTGGAAGCAAAGATGGAAGCTGTCGTCCTCATCAGGAGGACGACAGCATCTGCCCTGTTGCTCTCTTCCTGCTCTGGGGGAAGTCCTGGCCTCCAGCCCTCCCCTCTTCTCTGGCTTTGGGTGGGCTGGGCAAGGCGTAGAGGAAGGACAGAGCCGGCTTGGTGGGCCACGTGCCCAGAGACTCTGGCACCAAGGGTAGGGCAGGGCCCATTGCTGCTCTGGAGGCCCCTCCCCCAAGTCCCTATGAATCTTGTTAGAAGGGCTGCCAATCTTCTGGAGCCCCAGTTCTCACAATGAAATACCCAACCACCCCCAGCCCTCCTGCTGGATGCCCCTGGACCCCACTTTGCACAGGCATCTGTACACACACACACACACACACACACACACACACACACACACACACACACATTCCATCCCCTTTTCAAGCCTGTCCTCAAGAGGCTGGGAATAACTTGCAGAGTCCAGGGCCTTTGGGGCACAGGGAGGACCCTCCTCACGAGCAGGGCGGAGGCAGCTTTTATAGTGTGGGCCTTCTTTTTGCACGTTTTATAAAAACATTACCTTGTGAGCCCAGGGCCTTGGAGGCTTCCTCAGTCCGGGGAAATCTGCCTCGGCCCAGAGCCACAGGCCACCTCTTTCAGCTCCTGCTCCCTCACTGCTCTGAGGCCTGAGTCCAGAGAAAGTTGGTGGATGGAAGTTTTGTATGTGTGGTTTGAGGTTTTGTTTTTTTCCTTTTTCCTTTCCCTCCCTTGAAAAAAAAAAAGCCAAAAACTTTGTCAAACTTCAAACTTCGGAGCTCCCTAGTGGCAAGGAGGGGAGGGGAGGAGAACTTCAGCCCCCTCCAGCTTCCCACCCCCTTTCCCCAGAGTCACGTCTGACCCGTCTGGTTTCCAGGAGCAACCAGACATGATGTAACACCCAGATGAACTTGAACTTGGGGGTGTTGAGAAGAAAAACAATGGCTCCGAGCGGGGGCTGGAGCCAGCCCCCTCTGCTCTGTGCCAGGGAGCCCGAGAGAGCCCCGCTGGCAGAGGGCGGGAGGGGGTGCCAGAGGAAGGGACCTCGGGCAGGCCTCCCCTCCCAGCTCCGGGCTGGCACCGGGCGGCAGGGCTCCACTGCCCCCCGCCCTCCCTCCCTCCTGCTGCCGGCTGGCTGCCTGCAGCTCTGTTCCCCTGCTTGCTCTCACTCTCGGGTGCCATGGCCATGAGCCCTCCCAGCTCACTTGGTTTCCGCCTCCATGTGCTTTTCCTTCTGCACTTTCTCTGCTCACTTTGCTTGGACACTGGGGCCAAGTCAGAGTTTGAAGCAAGTTTGGGAAGCGGTTTTTCTCCCTGTCGTTCCCACAAGGGGCCTGGGCCCTGGGCCCGGCACAGGCAGGTGTGTCCAGGGGTGGTGGGGGGACCAGAACTGGACAAGCCTAGCCGGGAGCCTTCGGGCCCGGGGGCAGGCAGGCGGCTGCAGCGGGTGGGCGCCAGGGGTACAGTGGGGGGTGGTTTCCACAGTAACCAGTGACTTTAGCTGATCTCTGGAGCACCAGATGGAGAGAGAACAATAGAATGAGGGAAGAAAAGAAAATTTTAGCAATTTTGTCATTCCCTGGGCAGCGCTTTTTACTTAGTTTTAATCAATTTTGGACCTGGCTCAGGAAGCAGGGAGGGGTAAGCATAAAAGCCATTCGGTGCCTGGCAGCAGATCCCCATTCCTGGGACTGGTCAGGAGGTGGCAGGGACCCCACTGGAGCTACCTTTCTCCCTAACTCCAGGCCTGGAATTGGAGTCTTCCTCCTCTGAGAAGTCTCCCTAGTCTGAGCACTGCTGGTTGTCCCCCTGCCATGCAGCTCAGAAGACCCCAGAGGGGCCAGCCTCCGGCCTTGGCCTGGCCAGCCAGGGGCAGAGGGGCCAAGTAGCCCCTCCCTGGTCATCCACAGGCCTTCATTTCCCTCAAGAGGAGGAGGGGCAGGTTCACAACCAGGGCAGAAGTAGAGGGTTCCTGTGTAGCCTCTCCTTGGGAAGGGGGTCCCAGAGGGCACCAAGTCAGGGAAGGAGGCTCACCCAGGCAGCTCCCCACCTCCGCGATCCAGGAACAGGAGCTGGCTGCTTCCCCTCCCCCTCCATACTGGGCATACCTCGGGCCTGGGTTCCTGCCATGCCTCGCCAGGCCCCCGTGAGCCTCAGTTTTGCCTTTCGTCCGTTGATGGGGTCGGACTCTGGGCGGGTCTCTGTGCATGTTGTCCAGCACATGGCAGGAAGTTTAGCATCTCTGCCCACCCAGTAAACACAGCATCACCCCAGTTACTGCGACAACCCCAAACCCCCATGTTCTCAAATGCCCTCCAGCTGCAGCATCCAGTGGAGCTAGCCACTGGCCACGTGTGGCTGTTTAAATTAAATAACGAGAAAAATTTGGTCCTTCAGTCATACTAGCCCCATTTAAAGTACTTAGAAGCCATGCTTGGCTAGCGGCTACTGCACTGCACAGCACAAATAGAGAACATTTCCATTGTCACAGAAACTTCTAGGTGATCTCTGAGGCTTTTTCTAACTGTAAAATTGAATATCTCTATCTCACAGTGGACAACGGTCTGCGGTCCCAAACCAGAGCCTGAACGGCAGGTCCGGCTTGCAGGCATAAACTGTGTGACCAAAACAAATGTTTCAAATATTGGAAATTTTCACGTGAAATTCTGTCTGGACTTTTGGCTTCTTTTGAGAAGTTGGCTGATGTAGCCGCCCCAGGCCCTCACAGTGATGTGGCAGCCTTGGCCCTAGGCAGGGTGTGGGCGTTCTGGCCACCACAGAACTTGTCTCCCTGTGAGCACGCCACACGTAGCAGTTAGGAGCATTGACTCTGAACTGCCCCCTGCATTTGAGTCTCGGCTCAGTCACGGGCTGTGTGGCCTCAGGCAAGCCAGCCACCCTCTCTTCACCTGCTTGTGTGGAGGCTGGAGTGCGAGTAGAATGAGCCAGGTCCTGGTGGGTGCTCTGTGGTTCGCTCTGCTTGGCCCCTGCAAATCCGAGTCTGTGACCCAGAGCCTGGGAGAGGCCCCAGGATGCATTTTCAGGGACCCCCATTTTGCCCCAACGGTACCACCAGGCATACCACTGCACTGTAGACCATAGATGAAGAGCCCCCAGCCCTGCTCCTTGGCCACTGAGGTGGGCCAGAGCATTTGGTGAAGGACATTGCCAGATGTGGTGGGTAAGGTGAGTGAGGGTGTCTATCCTGGGTAGGTTTTGTGCTGAGTGGCCACCGAGGCCCTTTTGTGGGAAGGCAGCGCCCCCTGCTGGCACCCCAGGGAAGTGACACTTGCCCCATGGAGCTGCAGGTCCTTCCCCAGGGCTATTGCTCTGAAGGTAGAGGATCAAGGGGGTGGGTGTCTACCCGCTCCTCCCCTGGGCCTGGCACAGCTAGAGACCGAAGCCATGTGGTGTCTCCCTCTCCCCAGCCTTTCAGTCTGTGGGACCTTGGCTGGGGTGTATAGATGGGAATTTCTGCTTTTAATCCAAAGAGACAGAAAAAAACTCAGTGAGAAGCTGGGCCACCTCCGCTCCACTCCCAAAACCTCTTGAGGGACAAAAGCTTCAGCCTGGCATCCTCCCACCCTCCAGGACCCACACAAAAACCTAAACAATTGGAAACATGGCCAGATCCCAGGTCTGTGCCTGTGCCAGCGCCAGCCACGGGGGTCCCACCTGCTGGGCATGGTGCCCACGGGAAGGCCAGCTGGACCCTGGCACTGGGGGCAGGGTCTCTTGGGAGGCAGGATTCCCATAGGAAGGACAGACAGAAGGGGGATGTACCTCTCCGTGTGGTGTTGGTGTCCTTGGCTCTACTGGAGCTGGGGCCACGTAGGAGTGAAAAGGGACCTGCCCCTGCTGTTCTCAATATCACCTCTTTTTTGTCCCACTTCAGTCCTGGTTCCTCTGATAAGATCGACAAAAGAAATGACAAAATGAAAAGAAGAGGTTCCTCAGACGGGGGGAGAAGAAATTTTGAGACGTGGAAAAAAAAATCCCCCAGCCCAGCCCAGCCCAGCCCAGCCCCACCGAAAAGCAAAAATTAGACGTCGTCAGCCACTCAGCCCTTCTCTCCTCCAGCCCAGGGACCCCTGCAGGCCCCCCGAAGCAACCCAGTTCTCGGAGAGCCCTCAGAAGAGGTCTCAGCGGAGCTGTGCACCAGCAGTCAAGCAGAAAGAAACATGCAAAACGGACTCTGCCAAGCAGAGGACAGAAAGAAAGGATGCAGCAGAACTGCCTTCCTCCCCCATCCCGTCCCGGCCTTCTGGGGAAGGAACGAAATCCCCAAACAAAGCAACCAGCACCGTTCCGAAGGGGCCTGTCCCCCACGCTCGCCCTTCCTGGGGGAACCCCACCTTCAACTGGGGCCAGAGCTTCACTAGGGAGCTCAGAGGATCAGCTTGTAAAGATGAGGGGTGCAGATCCAGAGGGCGCTCCCCTCCAGACCCTGCCTTGGCCCTCCCTGACCGCCATCGCCTCTGGCTTCTTCCCCCAACTGCTCCAGACCAGGAGAGGCAGGGTGGCCTTTGCGTCCCCCTGGCTAGAAGCCCCCGGGTGGGCAGGGGGTGTCCCCTGGAGCTAGTTTTGTGCTCTCGGAATGGAGGGTGTTTTGCCACCCCATCCTGAGCCGCAGGGGTAGTTCCCAGGGCCCCAGACCCCTCTGTACAGTCCATAGGAAAAAGAATACTCTCGAAGGTCCCGTCCCAGCCTGGGACAGGCCCTCTCTTCCCTCTCTCCGCAGGCAGGCAGGCTGGGAAGGTCGCCCTCCTGCCATGACCCGAGTGAGGGGAGATGTGCCCCAGGTCGCCCCCACACCCCAGCCCGCATGCAGGTGCCCTCTCACCACCCCATCGGTCCCTGCCCCTGCCCCTCATGCAGACAGCCCTGCTGTGGCCGGGCCGGAGAGTGGAGCAGAAAGGGGACCCTGGATCGGAGCGAGGAGATCGGGCGGCCGCCGCTGCCCCCTGCTAAGCAGCCACCTGCGCTAGGTAGGCGTCCTGCTCGCCCACTTTCAGTTCCTTTGGAGGGTGTTGGGTGTCGTCCTTTTTCAAAAGTGTTTTGGAGCTTTCTCTGCCCCCCCCCCCACATTGCCCCCTTGGCCACTTCTCTCTGGATTTCAGCTGTAATGTCTTTACTCTTTATTTCGGGGTGGGGCATTCATTGTTTGGGTCTTTTGCTGTTGCAATTGGGAACTCCTCCTCCATTTGAGCAACTTGGGAACAATTTGGTAACATATCACAGGAAGTAGCTCCCCCTCACTGCAGCCCCCTCTTCCCTCAAGGGAAGGTAGGGGGCCTCTTCAGAGGGTCTTCAGAAGCCCCCCTGCGAGGGAGGGAGCACGAGAATGCCCAGCCCGGCTCCAGGGTGTGACTTGGCCCCTCTGGCTTGTCTTTCTGTGCCTTACTCCTTCCTGCCTGCATCTCCCCTCCTAGACCCCTTTCTAAGTCCTTGTGCCTCTCTCTTTCTCTCTCTTAACTGTATGAAAACACAAAGCACAGGTCAGGATCCTCCGAAAGTCAATCAACCCAACATTGCACCGCAGGGGTGGGTTATGGGCTTTATTTATTGTGAATCTAGTGTGTGAGGCTGGGGCCCAGTAGGCGCGGGGAAGAAAGGAGGGGAGGGAGCTGTCTGGGGAGGAGGGGTGGGCCTTCACCTGGGGCAGAGGGGGCCAGCAGGTGGTGCCTCCGCCCCAGTCGGAAGCCACAAGGTTGCTGGCCCCAGGAGTAGCTTTTGTTGGATGTTGAGAGAAGGCCCTCCCCCATCCGCGTGCGGCCCTCGGGGAGCACGGGGACTGAGAAGCAGGGGACTGGGGACCCCGCGGGAGCCTGCCGGGCGTGGGGTGT
>NW_006441398.1:436454-452446 GCF_000325575.1 Pteropus alecto
CGGGCGAGGTCGGAAGCTGCAGGCCAGCTGGGCCAGGACGGAGCGCGCTGGCGGGACTGCCTGAGTGGGCAGGGGGGTGGGGGGCGCTCCGTTCCCAAGTGTCGTTGTGAGGGGCAGGTGAGAGGCGACGAGGGCGACAGAAGATGTGGGGACGTGTTAGAAGAGTGAAAAAAAAAAACACAAAAATATATATGGGGGAAATGAACTTTTTTTTTCATTGAACCAAGTGCAATGCATCAGAGAGTTTTCCTATCTTTGTATGTTAAGAGATTGTTAAGAAAAAATTCTATTTTTGTTGTAATGTCCTCGCGGCTCTGGGGACGCTAAAAGAACCGGGCCTGCCCCGCCCTTCGCGGGGATAACGAAAGCTGAGTGTTTTTTCCTTTTTTTTTTTTTTTTGTTCGTTTTCATTTTTTTTTTTTTAAGTCGTTTTCCTGCGTTGACAAGGATGATCTGGGGTTTTTATTTGTTTCGTCGTTCGTTCTCGGTTTCGGTGGGAGGGCTGAAGGAAACATTCACATTTTAGAGTTAAAAAAATAAAAACACCTCGACATTTAAAAAAACACAAGATCAAAAAGGAAAAGGACGAGAGAAAATTATTTTAAGATAATTCAACATAAAAACCCTGGTGCTTCTTACATTATAAAGTACGTTTAAAAAAAAACCACAAACTATTATACATAAGTTTATGAATCAATTAAATATCCTGCACTTGTTAGGAACACGCATATCCCTTCTTTGTTGAGTTTAACGGAACGGGACAGCGGCGTGCGCCCGATGGCGAGGCTGCTCTGGCCGCGGGTCTCCCCGGGCGCCTCCTCCCCGGGGCCGGCGCCCCCTCCTTGCCCCATCCCCTTCCGGGCACGGGGGCGCGGCGGGGATCCCCAGCCCCTCCCCCGCAGAGGTCAATGCCAACGAACAAAGGTCCCCTCCCTCCCTCTCCTCCCCGAGCGCCCTTCTTTGAGCCAGACGCCAACTTGACCCTCACCAGCATTATCAGGAGCGCGCTCAGCAAGTTGGTAGTTTCCTCCCCGACCCTTTCCTCGGCGCCCCCGACTCAACATCACTCCTTCCACCCCACCCTACTCCCACCCCCGTCGCCCTCCGGGGAGCAGGGGAAAGGCTCCACGCTCCAGGACAGGACCAGCCAAGCTGACAGGTCGATTCGCCCAGGCCCGCGCACGCACGCACGCACGCACACGGCCCCGCACACAGCCCACCCCACCCCGAAACCAGCCCCGTTGACTGCCTTACACACCCGCCCCCGCGCTGGCCGGCCGACCTAGTGCCTTGTTCTCACCCCCGTGCTGGCGGAGCGGACGCCGCGCTCTGGGTCCCAGAGGGGCCGGGTGGCTCAGACGACCCACCACTTCCCCACCCCGACCGTGCTGAACGGACCCCCCCACACGAGAGAAAATAAAGGAGCAATAAAGCCACGAGAACTTTCGTCCCCCAATCGAGAGCCCGAGGGGCACCCCAGCCCCACCTCTGCTCCCCCCACCTGTCCACCCTCGGGGCGCCCCCCCTTCCTCCGCAAGCCAGCCTGGGCCAGCCCCGCTTCGGCCCCTCCCGGGAGATCCGTGCGCCCGACCAGCACCAGCATCGCGGACCGCAAAGGCCGCCCGTCCCGTCAAACAAGTTTCTTCTTAGGCTAAGAAACGCAGTATATACGAGTATCTCTATATATAGTACTAATGGATTTGGTGTGCTTCCCCTTAGCGTCCCCTGTCCCCCCTCTCCTCCTCCTTCAGCCTGGTCTCCCCCTCTCTCTGCCCTCCATCCCCGTCTCTGCACTGAGATACATAAGAAACAAGGGTAGTTTACTGTCTGTTTTGTTTTCTGGGTTTTCAGTGTCCTAGCGGAATGCAAGTAGGCAGCCAGCCCGTCTGTCCCCTCTCCGCCCCGCCCCGCCCCGCCCCCGTCACTGCGCTTCTGTTATACCATCTTTGCCTGACTCTCTCCGGCTTCTCCATTGAATGGCTAATGTGTATGTGAAATAAAGAAATAAAGAAAAACAAAAGCAAGAGCGCCTGAGCCTTCGTTAACTCAATCGTGCGGGGCCAGGTCGGGTTGGGTGAGGTGGCGCACCGCGTGGCATCTGCGCCTTTCCACGCGCCAGGGGCGCGGCCGACGCAGTCGAGGCGTGTGTATCCTTGATTCTCCGGGAGGGGGCGCCGGAGAGAGGAGGAAGGCTCCCCGCCACCACCCCGCAACTTCTCGGGGATTCCTCTCCACTCCAGCCAGCAAAAAAGAGGCACCGCTTGGGTCCGATGACCGCTCTACCCTGTCGGTTCCCGGACCTCACCTCCGGGAGGGGAATGTGGGCAAGGCCACTTCCAGCGGGTGGTAGGTGATAAAAGGGTCTACAGGGTGAGGGGACGGGAAGGGGCGACAGTCGCCTTTCCAGACCTTTGGCCCTTTCCCCTGAAGGAGACGTCCTCACTGGTCCCTTTCCGAGAGACTTCGCTGCAGAGCAGGCCCAGTTCGTGGTCCGCCCATTCCTCGACGGCCCTGGGCTGAGTTCCCAGTGCCCCTCGGCTAGAGGCGACACCTCAGAGGTCACCGCACCTCCGGGCTCACAGCCGTCTGTTCCGTCTTGATGGGCCGGGCCGCCCCACTGGGGCTGCTGTCGGGGCCGGACGGGGACACAGGCTGTGGACGCGCCACCGCCTCCGCCCGGCGACAAGGCCCACGGCGGGCGCCACCATCTAGGCCTCGGTGCGCCGGCCGTTTGCGGGGCCCTGGCGGGGCGGGGCCTGCGGCCAGAGCGGCCGCTTGGTCTCGCAGCAGTCGCACCAGGAAGCCGATGTACTTCATGGCGAGGCGGAGCACCTCGTTCTTGCTCAGCTTCCGGTCGGGCGGGTGGGTCGGCAGCAGCTTCCTGAGCTCAGCGAAAGCGCCGTTCACGTTCTGCTGCCGCCAGCGCTCGCGGCTGTTGGTGAACACACGCCGGGCCACCTTTTGGGGCTGGTGCCCTGGGAATAGAAGGGATAGGGTTGGCGCCAAGAGGGCGCCCCCTCTTGCCCTCACTTCAGGCACCCAGCACCCTTCCGCCCAGGCAGTGAGCTGGAGCTTTCTCCACCTAAGGGATCCACGTGTGGCTCCCCTGCCTCTTAGCAACCCTGGACGCCCCCCACCCTCAGCCATCTAGACAAGGACAACTGGGGCCTCTGTACCCTCTGTCTGTACCTTTATGTCACTGGCTGAGGTTCCTTAAGGAAATGTTTCTTTGTGGCTGCCAGTCTGGGAAACTTTCCCTGTAGTCCTCATTCTAATGGGCCCCTGTGTGTGGCCCGGGATGTTCGTGGGCCTGAGAGGTATTCTTTTTGTGATCGTGGTCCTGTCCGTGTCTCAGGTGGCTGTGTGACTCGTGGTCTGTCTAAATGGCTGTGGTGTGTGTGATCGTTGCCATGTGGCTGTGTCAGACATGGCTGCGGTTGTGTGGCTGACTCTTGTGTGGCCATGGTCCTAAGTGGCTGTGGTTGTGTGACTGTCTTTTGTGCGGTTGTGGTCCCATGGAAGTCTCTTGCATGGTGGTTGTCCTGTGGCTGCTTCCTGGGTGGCTGTGCTTTTGAGTGGAGCTGTCATTGTGTGGCCCCCGTGGCATGCTCTTTGCAAGGGCTCTTTGTGGCTTGTTGGATGGCTGTGATTGTATGAGACTGTGGTTCTGTGCCTGGGTGTAAGGTGAGTGCTGAGCCCATGTGGGCTGTTCTGTGTGTGTCTGTGTGCACCAGCAGCACCTCTCCCTGTGGAAAGCTGTGGGACAGACGTGGGCCCCTTGCAGACACAAACCCACACTCACCCTCAGCCAGCTCCAGCTCACAGTGGCTAGGTCTCCGCTTCAGTCGGCTGCTAGGGAAGATGCCAAAAGGTCCTGCCGGCCCAATGTAGAGGCTGTAAGGGTTCATGGGTCACTAATGCCTTGTGGGCAAGGACCCTGGCCCTGGATTGCCCCCAGGCCCCCAGCCCCCCACTGACCTGTTGAGGAAGGGGTGAGGATGGTAATGCAGGGCCAGAGGGGTCGGGGCACTTCCCAGGGTGGAGAGTTGCAGCAGTGGGGGCCGCAGGGCACTCAGGTCCGTGGTGGTTATGGCTGTCCCTGGGGGCCTGGTGTGGCCCAGACTGATTACTGGGACCCCAGGGGGCAGCCTGGGGGAGGAGGCACCTCCATGGCCCAACTCCTCCACCTTTGGGGGCCCAGGCGAGGCAGGCTTGGGGGGTGGGGCAGGCACTGGACTGGGGACACACACCATTTCAGCCTTCTCAGTCATGGTGGGGCCCACCTCTCCCTGGGCCTGGGGCGGGCACATGGACCCCGAGGGGGTGCTCACCTGTGGAAGGGAAGCAAGCCAGTGGGGAAGAGGATCAGATGCCACATACCCCCTTAGCCCAACGGAGCCCTCAAATGGAAAGGAAAGTGGTGGGGTGGCAAGATAGTGGTGGGGGCCAAGACTGGTGGAGGGGTGGGCACAGAAACTGCCAGAACATGGGAGGAGGATCTGATACAAGGGCAGGAGGTGCCCACTGAGATGTTGTGCAGCAATGAGCCCAGCAGTGCCGTCTCTGAGTAGTATGTGACCCATGAGGGGCTCAGCTGCCCAGCCTCTGAGCAATTCCCTGCTTCCAGAATCCTCTCTTATCTTTAGCCTGGAGTGGAGAGTAAGGCAGGGAACTTATGCCGGACCCTGAGACTCCCAGGATGACCTCTAACCTTCAAATCTGATCCTGACGCCCTTCATTGACACTGTGCGACCTTGGAATTCCTCCATGATTGACTCTGACCACTGACCGCCCCTCTCCTGCCTAGGTGGACCCTATGGCCCTCAGCTAGGACCCTGAGGCTCTTCCCGTTGCTTCCCTGTCAGACTCTGAACGTTCTCCATCATCACTCCAGTGACCACCACCCCTAAGTAAAATGTCCCCTAACTCTGTGACCCCACTACTGACACTATGACCCCAAATGCGACCCCACTGCCCAATACAAAGTCATGCCCCAATCCCCCTTCTGGCCCTGGTGACCCCCACTCTCCCCACCCCCATCTCTGCACTCTGCTTAGATGTGTCTGTTCACTCTTGGCCTTATGGCTAGGAGTGTCCCGGCAGCCCTGAGGACATCTCGTCCCTCTGCCCCGTCTTCCCTGGCTGGGCCCTGGGGAAGCTAGCCTGGCCACTCTCATTTAGTGGGTTCCTGCAGATGAATGAATGAAGGCAGGAACAAATGAATGAATGTAGGTGGATTGGGGATCCCCCACCTTTAGGCCGCTCCCCTCTTACCCCGGCGCTGGTCCCACTGTCTGATGAGTGCCCTGGCTCTGTCAGGGCCAGGATGTGGTTCCGGCTTCAGGCCAGGCTCCGTGGCCCTGCTCCATCCAGCCTCTTCACTCTGTGCCCCTGCCCTGTCTGGGCTTCACCTCTTCTTGGGCTCCCGGGCGCCTTGGGGCCTCAACAGCGGTAGGTAGCAGAAGCAGCGTGAGTCCCTCGAGGGAAAGTGAGCGGCTCTGGGCCAGCCCACCTTCTCCCCGCCCCCTATGGCCTGGTTTCCTCCCTCTCACCCTGGGCTCAGTGGCTGGAGGATGCTGGGCCAGCACAGATAAGGGCCTGGCCGCCTGGCTGAGACTGATAAGGAGCCGGGCTGACCCCGGAGGAAACAGGCAGGCGGGGATCTCAGAGCGGCCTCAGGCCCTGCCCACTGTGGTCAGGACTGGCTGTCACCCCTGAGGGCCTTACCTTCCTCCCCCCCCTCCGTCACTGGAGGGACCCTGGCCCTCTGAGGACCTGGTCCCAGTGCACAGCTGGGAGTGAGGTGCCCAGATGCACACAGAGGGGAAACCGAGGCAGGAAAACAGTGGCCTCCTGTGTTGCTTGAATCTGGCCTGCAGCTTTGACCACCACCAGCCGTGTCTGCGCTGATGGGGTGGAGAGCCCTTTCCGGCCCTGCTGGGGCCTCGTGACCTGGGGCCCCCTCCTCCTCCTCCTCCTCCTCTCCTTCCCTTGCTTGGTTCCTCTTTTTACATGGCCCCTCCCGGCCTGTCTGCCACCCCCACCCGAGTGAGGCACCCTGAGGGCAGTTCTGATAATCTGATCTTCAGTGTCCAGTCTGGGCAGGTGTCCTGGGTCCCCACTGTGCTATCCATACTACCTTTCCAGGCCCAGGAGGGTGACAGGAAGGGCCACAGCTGGGGGAGACTTCCTAGGGTGCCAGAACCTTCCAACAGGTGCCCCTATAATCCTGGTCCTCTAAGTCACAGGACCACATAGCCCCACCTCGGTGGTCCCTGGCCCACAACTCCAAGCCAGGCCACTTCAGGGTGGATGACGATAAAGAGGTGTTAGGTAAATGTCCTAGATGGTGGTGAAACTCAAGACCCACATGGAGGGAGACTCGTAGGAGGGGCCCCGAGTACAGCTAGGTAACAGTGACAAGACTGTTCCAAATCCCCAGCACTCTCTCACCCGGGTTAGTCGTACTGTGCCCTGTTTCTATCTGGGTGACTGGAGGAGACCCCAGGCAGGCCCTCAGCAGCCACTCAGTGCCAACACTACCACCATCCTCCCAGGAACCAGGTGACACCAGTACTCCATCACCAACCATCCCACTGCCCCAGGGAATCAAAGGTCCAGTTCTAAACGCTGAATGAACTCTGATGTCCCTACAAGGCAGGTTCTTGGATCAGGTTCATTTTATTCTTGTGGATGGAATAAAGTAAAGGGTACCTTTGGGGTCCCACAGCTACCACATGGCAGGGTGAGGACTCTGCCCCAGTCCTCTCCGTTAATGCTGCTAAGGCCTGCCCTTGGGGGAAGGATGCAGCAGCCTGCCTGGTGCCTCCATGTGCACCCCACCCGAGGGGCCACAGGGCAGGAAGCACCTGGTCTGGAGCGGATGCACAAGGCGCCTGGTTCCGGTCTGACTTCCGCCACTGGCCCGGAGGGGAGCTGGGCCAGAGAAACCAGGCATCGAGGAGGGGGCGGCGTGAGGCCACGTAGGGGGCTTGCTGGCACTAGCCTGCTCGCGTGCCTGTGTCCGGGAGACCACCAACTGGGCCGGGGACTGGCAGGGGCTGGCGGGATGGGGGTAATGGGAGGGGAGAGGCCCCCGCGGGCACGAGCGCACGGCTGCCGCCCCGTGGCCACCTAGGGAACCACAGGCACCAGCAACAGGGTGTCCCAAAGTGCCTCTTGCTTCAGAGGGACAGACGACCCCCTCATACAGACACAATGCCCAAGACAGAAACTCAGTCAGGCAGAAATAAACCAACCCCTAGATGCACAGAGCTTCCCCAGGGAGTTAAAACAGACAAATGAACAGAAAGACCACAGGCAGCCTCTGCATTCCGGCAAATGATAGTCAGGATAATGCGATGTCTCTTTATTAGTTCAGTCGACACCTGGACCAGTGGTGGCCCCAGGCCCAGGCGGGTTCTGATTGAGGGTCTGTAGACAGTTAGTGGGGGTGGCTTCAGCAGTGGCCTCGGGTGTTGGGGGTCTGTGGGAGTAGCAGCATTGGTTCCCCCGCTGACAGGTGCCCTGGTGGGAGGATAGTGGGTGTGAACCCCGGCCTGGAGCTTGGTAGCCTCCATGGGGTTCCTTTCCTGGATGGAGAACTCACTCCCAGACCCTTGCCCATCCCCAGTTCTCCCAGCCCTGCCTGCCCCTTAGCCCTGCCCTGTTGCTTGGAGGGGAACCCATGTGTGCTACAGTGTGTGTGGGGGCCTCACCTCCTTGAACTTCTTGCAAGGAAATGTCTTAAGCCGGGCAGCCCGCTGGACCAGGTCCTCAGCTGGTTCCTTTCGCTTATTCTGGAGCAGCCTGCGCCTGTCCCCCATAGCTTCACCCCCTGCCTTGCCCCTGTACAGGAAGATAAGCAGCTGGGACCCCATCTGGCCCCTGCACCCCCAGCCAGCCAAGCCCTACTGCCACCCCTCTCACTCACCCTGGCCGGGCACGGGGCCGGGGGCCCCAGTTGGCCTCAGGGTTGGCCTGGAAGCGCTTGAGTCCTCGCTGGCGAGAGCTGGGGTTGGCATCATCCCGGATGGTGAAGTTGGCCTGCAGCCTGGGGAAGGCAGGTGGGGCTGAGGGGCAGCCACCACGGGGATATGCACAACCAACTGCCCACGAGACCTGCCCACCTCAGTGCAGCTCGATGTGACCTGGGACAACTGTGTCTGCCAGTTTCAGGATTCTCTCATTCATTTAATAAACATTTATCAAGTGCCTACTGTGTGCCTGAAGTCTGCCACTGGTAAAGCTGACATTCTGGTGCATGAGACAGACAAACAATGGGATAAATCAGAAATCAGCAAATCTTATCGTGTTAGAGCATGAGATAAGAGTTTTGAGAAGAGAGAAAGGTAGAGGGATGGAGAGACGGGGGAAGGGGGCCAATGCGGGACAGGGCAGGCAGGGATACCTGAAGGAGGTGAGGGAAGAGTCATAGGGGGCAGGGAACCTGGGGACAGGCACTCCAGGTAGAGAACAGCCCATGCAAAGGCCCTTTGGTGGGGCTGTGCCTGGTAAGTTTGAGTAAGGAGGGGAGGGAAGAGAGTAGGGATAAATGAGGGAAAGCTGACAGGGAGAAGGGGCAGGGCTGGCAGGTGGAACTTTGTTTCTACTGAGTGAGGAGGGAGCCCCAGAGAATTCTGAGCAGAAAGTGGGTGCATGATCTGACTCACGTGCTCATAGGCGCCTCTGGGTGCTGTGGGGAGAACAGACTGGGGGTGGGGAGCTGGGAGATCAGGGCGGAGGTGACTGCACTGGTCTAAGTGAGCAGTGATAGGGCCAGACCAAGGTGGGAGCAGAGGAGGCAGGGGAGAAGTGATGGGCGAAGGTGGATTCTGGATCTTACTTGAAGAAGGTGCATCGTCTATGTAAAGAGTATCTATGTCATCTGCACATATGTGAGTGGCCATGCTTGTGGTCGCTGTGTCTGCATCCCTACCTGGGCTCCAGACTGAGAATGCGGAAGGCGGGGCTGGTCTCCGACAGCCGCTCCCGTTTCACCGGACACCCCTTCTCCTGGGAGACAAAGGTCAGAGGACAGGGGATGCTGAGCCCACCCATTCCCTTCCCTCCCACCCCCATCTGGTCCGACCAGCCCTCACCCAGCAGCGCATGATGTCCCAGAGGGCTGAGGCAGGGGCATCTGTCTTCACAGCGTTCTTACAGGCATGGGAGAGCGAGACCCGGAAGCCAGCGTGGAGGAGGGCTGACCTAGGGACCAAGAGAGGCTGTGATGGGGAGGCTGGACCCCAAAGCCAGTGCTCACATGTATGGGTGTGAGTCGCACTGTGTGGACTGGTGAGGCAGGCTACACATCTCATGGTGATTACAAGGCTGGTGAAATGCCAGCGATCGTAATACTGAGACTGTCCCACTAGCCAGGGTTCCTGGCCTCCAAGCTCTGCTCTAAGCACTGTATGCAAGAAACGCTGGATGTAAGTGATGTCTGATCTCCATTTTATGGGGGAGTCTGGCCCAAAAGAGGCCTGACTTGCCCAGGGCACCAAGCACTCAGGCTCCGCTCCTCCCCGGCCCAGCTCTCACCGCAGCTGCAGGAGGCTGGGTGTGCTACAGTGGATGGTGCTGCTCAGCTGGTCCAGCGTGTAGTACAGAGGCACGTCTGGCAGCTCCTGCCAGGGGGGACAATGGGTTGGTTGTGGGGCAGAGGAAGCTGGGCACAGGCGAGCCCCCTTCCTGTCACTGCTGGGCCCCCACCTCGGTGACAACACTCAGGACTCCTCGAATCCGCTCCGAAGTGTGAAAGCGGCCGGGGTTGGCACTCACAGCCTCTAGGACACGGCCCACGAAATCCAGGTCATGGATAGGCTCTGCCCACAAGGGGCCACCGAGCTGCAGACACATGGGTCAGATGGGCAGGGAGCAAGACCATCAGAACACTTGTGACCCCTCGCCAACCCTGACCTGGCCCTACTTGGTGTCGCTGGCCACAGTGCTCACACTCGGGGGCCACAGGGGGACCGCAGGCTGCAGAGAACTTGACCCTGCACAGAGAGAGGTAGTCAGGTGACAATCCTGAGATGCTCCCTTCACCTCCCTCCTGGCTCACCCTTGCTCACCGGCCACCAGAGGGCCCTGATGCTTTGCCAAGGTGCTGAAGGTGGAAAGCCCCGCAGCCCACACATTGGAACACCAGCGCCTGCTTGCTGTGGAGGGACAGGGGTGATCATCATACCCCAACTCCTCCCTCGGGCTGCCTCCGTCCTCATTTCCCCAGGGAAGGACCATGCCCCCCACCTCAAAGAAAGGCACTGTTGCCTCTCTCAACCCATCACCAGTCCCTGACTTGCTAACCTGGCTGAGGCCTTGACCTTGGCCTGGCCGGTGAAGACACGAACAAAAACCCGCACATAGAAGTCAGCACTGATGCTGAGCAGTGGCACCACGAAGCGCTGGTAGCAATTGGCGCGGAGGTCCAGGCTGTGCAGGACAATCCTCAGGGCCTGGGGGTGGGGTATGTGGTGGGTGGCAACCATCAGCCCAGCCTGCACACAAGGCGCTCACAGCACAAGATCAGGGCTGGCTCCCTGGGTTCTAAGCTCAGCCCTGAGTGTCCTGGCTGTGTGACCCTTGGCAAGTGAGTGTTTACTTCCCTCATCTGTGAAATCGCAACAGTCTCTATCTCTGTGGCCCTGCTGGGGGCACTAAGTGATTAAGAAACACACAAGTCCAGTAAATGGAACCTATTCCGCTTAGCATCGCCAGTGTGCCCTGTGCTGTGCCAAAGGCCCCGTGGTCCCGCTCCCACGAGGTTTGTCGACAGGAAGTGAGGACAAAAAACTGGGTGCTGCAGAACTGCTGGGGCCTTCTCCATGCCAGGGGGCTGCTGTGACAATGTAACACAGAAAAGGCAGCATTTCCCAGTCTGAGGACAGAGGAACAAGAACAGAGCCCTTCCTTTCTCGGCCTGTTGCTGTAGCCAGTCCCTGCCTTCTTGAATCCTCACAGCAGCCAATGTTGCCATTGTCATCATGCCCATTTCACGAATGCCAGAACGAGGCCTGGAACGGAGACTTCACTGGCCCAAAGCCACCAGCAAAGCTAGCACTTGAACCCAGACCTAGAAAAACCACCTTAAAAAAGACAACTCAGGAAAGTTGTTGAAACAGAGACTACTAGAAAGAACGGTATAACCAGAACTCATACCTTGGGCAATGCCACTGCCCCCCAAATGATCGCGACCGACAGCCCATGCTCTCAGGGACTTTGCTGGTTAAAGACATGCCTGTCATTAACATGCTGGGATGGATCTGGCCCTGGCTGCCTGGAGGAAGCTGAGCAGGTTTGGGGGGTGGAAAGGGGTGCTGGGTGTTCCCTCACCATCTCGTGGCATGCCCGGCTCTTGAGGGCCATGGCTCCGTACTTGCTGTAGCATGTCTCCCCGCTGTTTCCCGCCAGCACTGCCATGTCCGTGCAGGTCACGCACAGCAGCCCTGCAGCGGGGGACTGGACAGTGAGAACCCTTCAAACACCCCAGCCCTGCTCTGTACCCTTGCATTAGCCCAGCCTCACCTCCTTCACTCACAGCCTGCACAGCTGCATCCAAGAAGGGGGCAGGGCTGCCATAGGGGTCCAGGTCGATGACTTCAAACCGCTCCGACACCCGCTGGTGCTGGTACATCAGCATTCTAGGGGTAAGAGGGCCAGGTCTTCAGCCCCCTGTACTAGGGCCCTGCTCTGTCCGCTACACACGTTCACTCATGCAGCTTGACAGTTTGGGCCTAAACTTGGGGGCCAGCTGCCAAGGCTCAGATCCTGACTTTGCCATTACTAACATCGTGACTTTTCCTCCTCAGGCCTCAGTTTACCCATCTCTAACAATGGGAACAACAACAGCAGATACAGTAAGTACACAGTTAATGTCATCGTAGGTTCTTGAAAACTGCGACTTTAGGTGAAACGACGCATAACGAAACCAATTTTACCATAGGCTAATCAAGATCTAAACAAGAGTTAAGTTTTTTCAGCATATTTCTGGTCACAAAAACATCATCCAGTGTCTAAATAAAAGACCCAAAACACTTTCAATATTAAACGCTGAAATAAATGTGAGCACTACAAACATTTAAGAAAGATTAATAAAAACAAGTCAGATCATTATTTTCCATCCCACTTATTCCAATTTAGAGGCGGCTGGAGCCTATCTAGGCAGCTCAGGGCCCCAGGCAGGACCCGCCCTGGACAGGACACCCTTCCATTTCAGGGCCACTCATACCTACCCACACTCACTCAGACTGGGACAATGTAGACCCGCCAGTTCACCTCACATGCACATCTTTGGGATGTGGTAGAAAACCAGAGTCCCCAAAGAAAACTCACGACAAGGGAGAATGTGCCAGCTTCACATAGATTGTAGCCCCAGCTGGGAAGCGCTTATTTTTCTCATCAGCATTATAAAAAGATTATTCCAGGACCTGCTGTACTAATGTAGCACATTTATGCCTGACATTGTTTCAAGCAATTTAGATACATTAACTAGATCACACAATCTTCCAGAATGACTCCATGGATTTGCAACAATATTGTTCCCTTTGCAGGTGAGGGGAAGCAAATGGTACCTTTCAACATAGCCTACCCTGACCACATTATTTAAAATTGCGACCCACTCCCACCACCTTCTTCTATCCCCTGTACTCTCTGTATCTTTTTCAGAGCAGTTCTCACCTCCAGTTAACTATGTAATTTATTTATTTGTCATGATTATTTGTTATCCTTTGTGTTTCATATTAGATTTTAATGAGGTCAGGAAAGCAAATATTTTTTACTTATTTTCTGTAAAGAGTCAGATAGTAAATATTTTAGGCTTTGTAGGCCACATATGATCTTTATTGCATATTCTTTTTTTTAAACCTTTAAAAATATAAAAAAACACCCTCAGATGGCAAGCCATAGAAAAACAAGCTGCAGGCTTGCAGGCTGTAGTTTGCTGACCCCTGCATTTGAACATGAACTCCACGAGGTCAGGGATTTTTGTCTGTTTTGTTTACTGATGCATTCCCCGCACTGAGAATGGTGTTTGGCACATAGTAGGCAGTGGATGTCCATCTGAATGAATAAAAGTACAAAAAATCGAACATGGAAAACATAATGGTACTCATTTCTGGCACTGAGCATGGGTTCCACAGTATGACCCCTCACTTAATCTGTACAGCAACCTCTGTAAAACTGCCGTCATTTTATAGCAAAGGAAACTGGGGCTCAGAGAGGCTAAGGCACTCTCTCAAGGTCACAGAGTGAGAGTATGACATAGCCAGGATTTGACCCCAGGCAGCCTTCCTCCAGAATGCACTTTCCAGCCGCGAGGCTCTACTGCTCCGAACCTACCGGGCATCTGCCTGGCTGGGCTGTACCAGGTGGGCCACTTTGTTGAGCTGGACATTATGGCGTATGAGATCCACAGCTCGGGAAGAGGCATCGTTGGCAATCACGGATCGGAGCCCAGGCACTTCTCGGGCAAAGCGAATGGAACGGAGGCCTGAGGCGGCCAGGCCCTCCAACACTCGCAGGCCTTCCTGTTGGAATAAGCAGGGAGCCCCAGTCACATCAATACTTCCATCCTCTACTGGGCCCCAAGGAGTCCTCCCTGACCCTCCCCTATAACTCTCCCCCTCCAAGAGCCTTCTTTCCTCCACTACCCACTGTATTCTGGGGCTGTCACCTCCTATGCCCAGCCCCACCTCGCAGATCTCCCCCACGGCAGCTGTTCGAGGCTGATCTCCAGGGGCCACGTTTGCACCCTCTTTAAGTTCTGCCTTGTCCTCCTCTTGCTCCGACAAGTCCACGACCACCTTTTGCACGTCCTTCTCGCCTGGCACCTTGACTGCAGCCACCCAGAAGCACAAGTCAGAGACTACCAAAGCTCTGAGAAACCTCCTCCTACCTTTCAGAGTACATAAAATTCATTGAAGAAAGTCTTCCCCAAAGTCCCTGGGCTGAAGGAACCCATGGCCTGCTGTGTGGCTTGGAGCCTTTTCGGACTTTAAGGGAGAGAGGGCCCGGCAGGGAGAGAGCCCTGAGTGACCCCCGCCCACCAGGAGATTGAACCTCCACTCACTCTGGATTCCTTTGGCCTCGAGCTGAATGCGAGCAAATTCAGTGATCACAGCACATCTGTGGAAGACGAAGACTCAGCGCACAATCCCTCATTTCACAGACTCACCGCTCTCTGCCAAGCGGACCCCGGATCCCCCTGCTCACGTCAGGTCCCGGTTGAACTCCTGCACTGGGTTGTAGAAGACTTCGTTGGCGCTGGGAAAGACGATCTTGGCGGCCCCCTCTGTGACCGTCGTCTCCTGGGCCTCAAGTGGGCGCTTTTCTCCGCAGGGCATCGTGCCATTCTCCATAGCGGCTGGATTCGCCGGTGTCTGGAGCTGCCCCTTTATAAACCGAGCTCTACAGAGACTGCAGGAGGGGCGGAGAGTCAGGTTTAGCCAAAGAACTATCCTTGCACTGGACATCCGCGGGAGCTTCCGCCCGCCAAGCCTGGAATAGGAAGGCACGGAAAGGATCAGAGAGCTGCGTATCCGGGCTGGGTGGCCTGTACGTCTGTAAAATAGAGGCTAAGGAGACCCTGCGGCCTCGGTAAGCTGACACTATCTCCTGTCTTCGAAAGACCGGCCCCTGCGAAACCGGAAGCCTCAAGTGGACCCGCCCCTGGTCCAGATGCCTACCGGCGCCGCCTAGCCCCTCCTCACCTTCTCTCGCGGCTCCGAGAACCGAATAAGTCTCGGTGCACATTTCCCGGATTAGGACCTGGGCGCAGCCATGTTGGCACGGTGGGAGGGCGGATCACGTGGCGGAATTTAGCCAACAGTGATGCTACATACAGTGGGCGGCGGAGATCAAAATTCACCTTGGAAAGTGCTGAATGTGTTGTGCCGGTGGCCTTAATCACAGCGGCTTCTCTGTAATTAAGGTTACACGTCACCAGCCCATTTCATGGATGAGGAAGGTGAGGCTCAGAAAAGGGGCGGTAAGTGAAGAAATCCAATACCCATTGATCGTCCCCTGGGGTGCTGGGTGCCATAAATATTATTTCAGGGCATCCTAGCTCAGACTATGAAATCAGATTTACTGAATTTGAATCCCAGTCCTACCACATGCTCTTCGCAAGTTACTTAAACTCTCTGGACTTCATTTTCCTTACTTCTTAAATATAAAATCTAGCTTCCAAAATAAAGATTAAACAACAGAATACCTGGAAAGTGTGCAAAGCAGCCCCTCTCATATAGTTAACCCTCAGTAGGTTCTAACCTGTGTCGGAAAGAAGGATAGCACAGTGGCCTGTATTGTCTGGGTTCCAGTCTCAGCTAGCCTTGCTGCTTGTTCTTAACCCTCTCTGTGCGTGTTATCCCATTTGCAAAATGGACAGAACTTTTTAAAATTTGTTATTGGGGTGTAATGAGAAACGAATTAGTGCAGGTAAAATGCTTAGAATGGAATCTGTTATCGCATTACTTATTGCGGCTTCTTGACCCTGGCTTTGAATCTTGGAACCAAGCACCACTTATTTGCTATGTGATCTTGAGCAGGTTTCTTTATCTCTGTATGCCCGCCTTTCTTATTTTCTATAAATTGTGTATAAAATAATTTCTCCATTAAAATGTTACCGTGACGTTTAAATGCGATAATTCTCACGAATAACCTAAAAACAGTGCCTGACACAATAAGCAGCAGATATTATTGTTTGCATTTTACAGGAAACTAAAATTTCGAAAAGCAGAGCGACCTGTCTGAGGTCGCGGGACTAGAGGTGTCGGGGTCGGGATTCGAACTCTCAAGCAAAGTCAAGGTACTGGCGGGGACTCGGAGGGGCGGACGCAGGAGGCGGAGACGGGAAGAAGAGGTGCGTTTGGCGCTCGACTGATCTCGCCTAGGGGGCGGGGTGGAGGCGGGGCCGCTCCTCCCCAGCCCCGCTGCGGCGGCGGCGCGGCTTGTGCTGGCTCGGCGCTCGGCTGGGGCGGCCTGGCCCACAA
>NW_006441398.1:453052-464879 GCF_000325575.1 Pteropus alecto
TCCCACGGATGAGGTACCAGGCCCGCAGCCTGCACTGTAGCCGGGCCGGCGAGTGCGGTGAGGCCTGGCCCTCGCCAGCGGCCTTGAGTGTCCAGCCCCGGACCCGGCCGCGGGCTTGGGGACCGCGGGATCGGGCCCAGACCTCTTTCCGTCGTTCCTGGCGGAGAGGGGCGGGAGACTAGGCGAGGCCGGGTGACTAGGGAAGTTGGAAGGCCCGAGGGATAAAGTGAGGAGGCGCCGGGGGAGCCCGGAGGGGGAGGGGGAGGAGGAGTAGCGCTTTGGGCCGGCAGAGTGGGGGAGGAGGAGAGGGTGGCGCGGCCGGAGGGAAATGGCCCGGAGGAGGGGCGGGGCGGGGCCGGGCTTGCAGGTACTGTCGCTGGAGGAGGTGGGTAGGTCAGGTTACAGGCCTGGGGGCGGCTGAGGAGAAGCCCAGGAAGTGGGGCAGGGTGGGTGTGGGCGGAGTTAGTTTGGGGCCGGGGATAAAGGGGGCGGGCAGGTCGGAGATCCGGGAGATGTTGCAGGGGTCACGTGAGGTTAGGGTCGGAGAGATGTTTGAGGGGGAAGACCAGATACTGGGGCAATCAGGTAAGTTGAGGAACTACCATAGGCGCTTTGGGAGTAGGGGGTGACAGCTTTTGGGCTAGGCTAATGGGGATGTGGGGGCAGGTTCCGAGAAGCTAGTGTTGATCAAAAGGCACGTGCCAAGATGTGCTCCCCATTCCCGGCCAGGTGTTAGCTCTGGGCCAAACCTGGGTTTTTTTTCCTCTTTCCCACACCTCATTCCCGTCAGGGACCAAGTTTGCAGTCTACCCTTTGGGCAAGCCTCTGCCAGCTGTACCAAGGCATTGGCTTGCCAGGTGGGTGTTTGTGTGGGCAGCTTGGAAAATAGTCTGGAACACCTAGCTCAGGAAGTAGTCTGGGACACCTAGCCCGGGCATCTTGTTTACCATGGGGGTGGCCCTTGCCCATCACCACCCCAGGTATCTGCAGGGAGGCAGCCCAGCTGCCGTTACCTGAGTATCTTAAGAGTCCTAGATTCTTTTCCCACTTTTTGTGACCAGAACCTTGAGGCTGAAACCTAGGGAATGGGACCTCACAGCCACTATCTTATACCAAAGCCTCCAGGCACCAGCTCCCTGGAGGTGAAGAACTGGGAGGTGAACATATAAAGCTTTGTTCATTGTGCTTTGGAGGCTTATGATGGGGTGACAGCAGGTCACCAAGAAGAGGATCAGGTCAGGCACCTCCATGCTGATGCAGGCCCTTGGGGCTACTGTCTCCGGGGCTCTGTTTCTGAGGTGCTGTCCTGGGGCAGGCCCCATGCCAAGTTTGCTGGTTGGATGAGCTCATTGATTGCTCACCACCATCAGGTCAGCTTAGTCCTTCTCCGTCGTTCAGAAGCTGAGGCTTGGAGTGGCTTGTCCCAGGTCACATGACTAGACACTGGCAGACTGGGATTGACTGATCCTCAGCCCAAACCCACAGTCCCGGGAGCTGGACTTTAAGGGTCATGACTGGAGGAGCTCTCTAATCTTCTGGATTCCTTGGTGGGAGTTCTCTTTCCTCTTGCCATCCCAAGGGTTGGATCAGTACTCTTTCGGGCAGAGTTTTCCTGGTGTCCCAGGGGATTTTAACAGTGGAAGCTTCTTTCTTAGAGGCCCGGTCATACCCTCAACCCCCATTCTTCTGGGAGTCAAGAGGTCAGGAGTGAGGGAGCTGTGGGCTGGCAGGAGGCAGTTAGGAGGATGGGGCCGGGCTCTCGAGCTGAATTTTGCTTTGCTTGCCACATATGTCTTTTTCCCACTTTAGTCCCCAGTCAGACCGCCTTAGCTTTCGTTCTTTCTCTGAGCTAATTGCAAGGCTCTTGCGTTGATTTGGGAACCTCAGCACCTGAGGCAGGAGCCACAGACTGCTGGGTCAAGTATCAGCCAGGTCTGGATTTAATGATGGGTTGCCACCCTCATTCTTTCCCTTCCTCCAATCTCCCCATAGTTCCTAGAACTGCCCTCCATCTGGGACCTGGTCTCCTCCCCTCTCTGGCTGGCCTCCTGGTTCTGGAAGGGGTGGGAACTGGGCCAGCCACCCCATGTAAAGAGACCTTTCCCTTGTCTAGTTTGGCCTCGGCTGGGCTCTGAGCTGGGTACTGAGGTTGGCTGGCTATCGCTAGTCACACAGCTGGAACAGGGGCAGAGATTGGTGGCAGTTAGCTGTGGTGTGTGCATGGCAGAGAAGAGGGTGATGGGTCCAAGCCTGCACCTGGAGGAGAAGGCACTCTCAATAACTAAGTGCTTTTCTGTGAGGACTTAGGGTGCACAGACCTGGGGCACCAGAGGAGGCTATAATAATTGGGAGGTGGAGAGGGGGTCAAGTGCAACAAATGAAGGGATTCTTGGGACAGTTTTATTGCGCTAGGGTACTGACCCCCTGCTTGGGGTGAGGGGAATGGTCTTGCATAACAGATCTTAGAGCTGCTCTCAGCAACTTCTGTTCTCGTGAAGGTGACCACCAACCTCAGACAAATGCTCAAGAGATCATTTCTGATATTCCAACGTTCATGAACTTAGACAAGGAGAAGTGATAGTAAGTGCTGGGTAAGGTGGTCAGGGAAGCTTTCCAGGTGAGCTGAGCCCTGAACAGTAACAAATCAGCCTGCGCAGGGAGCTGGCTCCAGGAGAGGTGAATGTTCTAGGCAGCCAGGACAGCCCATTGAGATCTTTTGCTTTACCAAATGCTTTAAACATCTTGTCTTCATGAGGGAAGAAGCGAGAGGTGACCCTAGTGTACAGACAGACCCTTAGTGCCATTCACAGAAAGGAAGACTCAGTCTCTGGGTCTCCACATCACCCCAAACGCAAGTCCAGACTCCTTGGTCTGCATCTAGGGCCTTTTAAAATCTGGTCCCTCTGCCAGGCCCTGGTGGATTCCTGAGCAGAGCCACAAGGAGATAAGCTTTGGTTGGCCTTGTAGGACCCTTTGTTGGGTTTGGAGAGGATTGAGAGTTGGTCTGGTGAGGTCTGATTGAGTTCATCAGTGTCATTGCCAAAGCTTATGATGGAGAAGGCGGCCTGCCAGGCTCAGATGGGGGCTGCTGCATTTGAAGTGATGGCGAGCCGCCTGTGCTTGAAGACACCAAGGTGGTGTTTGTCCTAGCCACTGCTCCCTCTTTTGGGTCCTCACTTAACCCTCATTACCTCAATCCCTTTCCTGGGTGCCAGGCTGCTCTGAGCACTTTTACACATTTTTGACTCATTTAAGCCCATACCTAGCATGAGCAAGTGGGACACCTCCCTGCCTCTGCTCCTAGGTCTCCTTGCCCAAGAATGTCATCCCTCTGGCTCCCCCTTAGAGAGCCCTCTGAGCCACAGAGGCTGTGAGGTGGGACTGGGCAGGTGACTGTCTTGTGTCCTGTGTCTGGTCGTGGTCATCGTTCCATCTTTCCTGTGCTGCCTCGGTGAGGGTTTCAGCATCCTTAGATCTAGACCCACAGGCCATCTGTGAGGACAATGACTCTGTTTTGTGACTTAAACGGAAGGCGGGTAAGGGTGGGCTAACACTGTAGTGGAGAGAGTCAAATCTCAGGTCATCGCCACCGTGCTAGCCATGAGACCCTTGGGCAAAGGTCTTGACCTCAACGCCTCTGTTTCCTCATCTGATAAGTGGAGACAAGTAGGCGTACTTGTACCATGATGGTTCTCACCCAAGGGTGATTCTGCCCCCTGAGGGGACGCTTGGGAAATGTTTGACAACAATTTTGGTTGTTGCAACCTGGCTGGTGGTGCTACTGGCCTCTAGTGAGTGCAAAGGGTGCTGCTCGACATCACATGTACAGGGCATCCCACCCCCACAACAGAATGATTCTCCCTGAGGGCAGCTATCGTGCAGGTTGCCTTGAGGGTTATGTGAGAGGTTAGTGTCTGGGTGTGATCAGGTGATGGTGTGAAGGCACTGCGGAAGCCCTCAGTAAGTACTGCTCAATACTGAGATATAACTTAAGATTTGGAAGATGGCGAGAGATGTTAGATGTCAGGGAGTTAAGATCTAGCGAGAGTCGGGGAGAACAGAAGGGGACACAGCTAGTAATAGCTGGGATTACGGGGCACTGACTGCAAGGTGGGCTCTGATCTACCCGGTTACACCATGGTTTAATCCTTGAAACAGCCTTGTGAGGTAGCTGCTGCTTTTGGCCCATTTCATAGTTGGAAAGACTGATGGGGCAGGTGCTATGGCAGATAAATGTTCCTGGGAGCCAAGAGAAAGGGAAGGATAATTTTAAGCAGGAAGTTTTGTAAGGGATATTTGAGCCTAGTAAAATAAGATTCCAGTTTTTATGCCCTGCCAAGCCCTGTGTGGTGTCCAAGCACATTTCAACAAATGCCATCCCAGTAACCACCTGCCTTCTGTTCCACCATCTTTCCTTTTGTTATTAGCAGCAATGTCACCTCAGGGCCTTTGCACAGTCGCTGCCCAAGTGTTGTTTGGTAATGAATATACACAGGGAGTGGGATGTAACTCAGAAAGGAGGGCTTGTGGTTGGAGCGGAAAGGGGGCTGGGCTGCTGCTGGCTTCTCCTGGAGCTGGTGCAGGTGGGAGGCTAGATTGCCCAGGGCTGCCAGGAGAGAGTGGGAGGAGGGAGGGAGGAGAGGCAGCAGGCAGGACTGCTGCTCATCCCCGGCATTGGCAGTGTTGGGAGGAAGAGTGGAGAAGAGCTGGGCAAGGCTGAGCAAAGGAAGGTGGCCTCCTGCTGGGGAGCAGAAAGAGCAGCACCCCTCCTGGACACCCAAGACCCTGAGATGGGGGCCCCCAGGTGGGCAGCGGACCCCATTTCTGCAGAGGACGTTCCTAGCAAGGACGAACAGCCTCAGCTCTGGCTCTTGCTTGTCCTGGCTTCTTTTTCCTGCTCTGGCTTCTCTGAGCCCCAGTTTACCCATCCATGAAACTCTTCTAGTCACGGTGGCTGCCTGCTGCGGGGAACAATGGAACCATGCAGAGCACACCGGACTGTGGTCAGGAAGCCTCCTGATTCTTGGATAGGAGCCGAATGGCCTGAGTGTGATCCTGGGCCTCGCTCTCCCCTTTTCTTCCTCAAAGACTGGGAGAGGAATAAGTGAAGCACCCTCTCTGAGCCCTTGCCAGGCACCAGCGCACAGTAGGGACAATGCAAATGCCAGCTACTATTGCAACTCCTGTCTCCCACCCTGGACTTAGTGGCAGCTATTTAGGGAAAAAGCCAAGTAGATGTGCATGTACTTTAAAAAGTGCAGATGCCAAGAGTAGAATCTGTACAGTCGAATAGCACTTCGTTCTTTAGTAAAAGGCAAAAGATTTATACGATTTGAAGAGAAACCAGAGTATTGCACTTTGTTCTTAATTAGCAAATGTTTACCTGAGTTGCCTTCCAAATTTGGCCCCTACACAGGGTTCCAATGGCTCTGGGCGCCCCCCTGGCTATGGCAGGATTCGGCCATCTGCAGAGTTGGGTAAAGAATTGTGGGACTTTCCAGGGGCCTTAGGTGCTTCTTACACTTGGCTTTGGTTTCCCTTAACTGGTTCACATGTCAATGGACGGCTCACAGCTTCCCTGAGAAGTAGCCCAGAACATCTGGGCCATCGACAGTCCCTGGTAAGGCACAGATTGGTCCCCCCAGCCTCTGCTGGCTGAGGAATCTGGAGCTCCTTTCCCAAAGAAGTGGCAGTTTCCAGTCCCAGGAGTCACCCTGCCACACCCCATCCTGACCTGCCTGCACCCCATCCTCATCCGGCTGCGCATGAGCAGTCGTTCACATACAGTTACATTGAGCCCCAAGTGCGACCCTGACTGCCGACTACCCACCTGGTGCAGCCCTTGGAGGAAGGTGCCTGTCTGCATAGCACCCTCCACTCTGGCCCCAGGAAGCCTCACCGTGATGCACCCAGCACCCCTGCCCTAGCCTCGGAGACCCCTTCTGGGTCTCACTCCAGTTTTAGTCCCAGTAATATGGAGCAAGAAAGGGGGTTAGGTTGGAAGTAATAGAAATAATTCTTCATTCATTCTGCAAACAACTGTGTGCCCAGCCACCCAGCCTATCCTTAGGGGCAGGGACAGTGTGCACCAGGCAGGCCAGCGCCTTGCCCCAGTGAGGCTGACACGAAGCCAAGGACACATGTCATTTGCTAGATGATGGGAAGTGCCAAGGAGGAAAAACCAAGCATAAGAAGTAGCTAAAGGAATTGAGGTTGGGAGAGGCTGTCTTTGGAAATTTGAGATCAGTGACTGGGAGGGCATGAAGAGTTGGCGGCCATCTTAAGGACAGCCTTCTTGAAGGTTCCGAAGTAGGCAGGGCCCAACCACGCACCCCAGTGGTGAAAACTGGTTTTGAAGGAGCCCAGGGTGAATCTAAGGGTCTTGACCTGAGTGGGGAATTTTCTGGTGAGAGCTACAGCCAGAGCAGCCTTGGGGAGATGGGAGCTCAGTTGTGAGCGTGTTGAGTTGGCAACCGGGGTATGTGCAAGTCTGGCACCCATGGGGAGGTCCAGGCCAGGGGCTCCCTGGCAGAGTTGTGAGTAGATGGTGTTTTGAGCCTGTCTCATTCAGCTTGGATTGCCATATCAAAATGCCGTAGATGAGAGACTTAAACAACAGATACTTATTTTCTCAGTTCTGGGGGCTGGAAGGAAGTCCAAGATGCCAGCACAGTCAGATTCTGGCTGGGTTCTAGTGTGCTCACATGGCCTTTTCTCTGGGTATGCGCTAGGAGAGAGAGAGCTCTTTCTTACATGGGCAGCAATCCTGTGGGATTAAAGCCCCACTTCTGCGACTTCCTTTAATCTTACTCTCCTACAGACCTTGTCTCCAAATACAGGCATGTTGGAGGTTAGGGTTGGGGGCGTTGTGGCGGGCACCAGTTCCGTCCATAGCAGAGCGCTGAGACTGGGTGCTGTCCCCTGGAGGAGAGAGGCAGACCAAAGACTGAGCCTAGCTCCAACCTTCTTCCCCTTCCTACTCTTTCTGGAAGGACCACACCTGCTTCTCCCTTAGGGCTCTGCACGCCTTCCTTGTGTCTTGAGGGTGAGATCCTAGCCCCCAGATCTCAGCTCTTCTGGGCAAGATGATTCCCCTGCATGTAGCATGTTGACTGTGTGATACTGGATGAATGACCGTGACCCCCATCGGACCACGTTCCCTGAGGCAGAGCCTTGTCTTGGTCGAGGCCAGCCCCAGGCTCCTGGGTACTTCCTGGCCCACGCAGGCACTTGGCAAATATTTGTTGAGTGACTGTTGGGAGGTCATGGAAACCGCATGCCATGGCCTTGCGTCTCGCTGGGAGACCCACTCACATCTGGGGCCAGGATTAGCAATGCTGGGAAGGTCCCCTTGGCTTTGTGTGGAGCTGGGAGCTGCCCCTCCTCTCCAGGGGGGTCTGGGGATCCCAGAAGACATACCAAGTTGTGAGGAGAAAGGATTCAAATACAATTTTCTGCCCTTGAGTTTATAGTCAAGTGGAATTTTATGTTCTCAGAGGTGAGCATAGGGGGTTGAGGGTGGGAGGCGTGGAAGAAGAGGGGTGTCCTATGCAGGCCGGAAACTTTTCAGAGCACGGGCTGCATGAGGGTGGAGCGGGGGTGGATGTAGGCAGTGGGAGAAGGGCACTCTCGACAGGGTACCCAGCTTGGCCAAAGGCCTGGCTGGCAGGGGTAACCATGCAGTGCGCTGAAGCCGAGATGGGTGGGGTCAAAGGGCTCAACTTGTTGGGGACAGAATCATTAGGTGTTTTAGAAACTGTGACCCCTGGTTCCATCTCCAGCTAGCAGGTGACCTGGGCCAGGCACCAGCTGCTGTAACCTGTTAATTCTGGGATCCTGTCATGACTCCGTGGTCCCTCCCTCATGGGGCTAGGGTGGGTGAGGGGCTTTGCACAGGGCCACACATAAGTGGTGGTTCTTTATGAACCAGGTCTCTGAGGTCCCCTGTGGCCCTTCACTGTGGTCTCAAAGCCCTTGAAGTCCTGCCCCCCTTGTTACTCTAAGGGGCAGCGAGGCTGCACCCAGTTTCTGCAGCTCACAGATCTGCCACCGCACTGCTAATCTCTGTGTGCCGTTTGGTTGACCCGTTTGTGCTAATTGTCATTCAGTGTGCAACCCCCCACCAATTGCTAATCAAAAGCTTCAGAGCCCTAGGTACTGGGCTCTGTGGCTGAAGGTTCATGAGGCATGGGGACCTCAGCTTGAATGTCAGATTCAGATTGGCTCTCGCCCTTGGGAGCCCCCCTGCCTGCGTCTGTTCCATCTTTGTTCTGTCAGCACCCTCATTGTTGAGCTGCACCAGTCCCCAGGGAGGGGTTTGGGCTTGAAGTCTGACTGCCTGGGCTGGGGCGGTGCTGAGCTGTGGTCCCCACCCGTAAAGTAGGGTTGTTCTAGTGGCCACATCAGAGGGTAATCCTTGGAGACTGCTTGCAGCGGTGCCTGTCACACTGAGTACAGTTAGGGGGACCCCTTGGAATGCCCCCTACTGCCCCAGAAGCATCCATATCCACATATTCCCCCCTTGGCAGTCTCACCATGTGCATGATTCCCGTCAGCTGCCCAGTCCCAAACTGGACTCGTCTATTTCTTCCTCGGTGCTGTGTGTTCCCTCGCTCTGCGCTGTGTAACATATTTGCATACATTTATTGAGCCTCCGCCTCTGTTTTGAGTTGCTGATCATGAACAAATCTGGCTAGAATGCCTGCCCTCCTAGATGGACAGCTCTTGGAGGAGAAACTGTATCTATAGCTCTTAAAATGCTGCCCCCTAACTCCAGGGCATCTAGTGATGACATAGGTGGCTCCCTGTCCAGGATGCACAACTGCTAAGCGTGAAATATGAGAGCCCCTGTGTCCCCCCGCCAGAAGAAACTGCTTCTCATCCAGCATCTTCCTGTACCAGGGACTGCCTCCCCGCCCCCAGCAGGATTAGTTGTGGGGACTAGGGGCTAACAGAAGCCAGGGCTCGTCCTGACCTCCCTTTCTTCCTTCCTCTCACTCTTCCCTCCCCACAGCTGCTCACTCCTGAGTCTCTATCCTCTCTCCCACTGTGCTGCCACCACCTCTACCCCTGCTCAGCCCTCAGTATCTTGTCTTGTGTTCTGGTCTCCACACTGCTGCTGGGAGTTCTTCCAGAGCCATTCTGTGCCTGGGTCTCCCTTTCTCTGAGCTTTCTCCGCTGGACAGTTTCTGTCAGTGGAGGCAATTTGGTCCGGGGTTCTTTGCGCTGGGGGCAAGCTTTACAGACTTCTTTAACAGTCTGAGTTAACCGTTGTCCTGTGAAGAACCAGTAACTAAGGCCATAGTGGCATCTCTTCCCACGTGAAAAGCATCCTGCAGGGCTTTTATAGCCTTCCACTGCACAGACTGTGGGAGTAAAAATCTCTTTCCTCCAAGCCACCAGGACTCTTGCTTTCGTCCTCCCTGATGTTCAGCCTCTGCTGCTTCCTCAGGAGAATGCTTAGGGTCTAATAAGTCCCCCTGGAGTGGAAAAAGGGCAAGGGAAACTGATGGTGAAGTTTTTAAGGCAACTGTTTTTGCTTCCCTTTCAGCCTTTCTGTTGCCTTCTGCTTTAAGAATTTTCTCTCTGATGTCCCTTGCAGTGGATGACTGCTACTTCTTTAGGTAAATTAAACAGCCTCTAGTAATTGGAGGATCTCAGGTCCATGCTTTATTGATGACTGCTTCGTTGTCAGCAGCCCCCTTTCTTTCCAAATGGCTGCATGTGCATGGAGCACGGGGAAGGCGTATTTAGAATCTATAGATAGTTAGCTTCTTACCCTTTCCAAGGGCGATGATTTCAGCCTTTGAGCAGAAATGCCTGGAGGCAAAGTTCAGGCCTCTATTACATGTTCTCTGCTTAGGACTGTGTAACCATTTAGTACATAACTGCTCCCATCAGTAAACCATTCTTCCTCAGGATCAGAAAGGGGTAGGTCTTTCAGGTCAGCTCTACTGGCACAAGGTTGAGAAATTACGTGTTCACAAGAGTGTCCATTTACAGTCTCTACTGGCATAAGAGGAGCTAGATTCAGAGTATTAAGTGTTTTCAGGATAACCTCAGGATTGTCCACGAGAATGGCCTGATATTTTGTCAAGCGTTTTCTGGTCTTCCATAGATGTCCTGTGATCTCTAAGATAGATCCAACCTGATGAGGGGTTAATATCGCCAATGGCCAGCCTAAGGTAATCTTATTTTAGCAGCTTCTGCTAACCAGAAGGTTGCTGCAGCTACTGCCCTTAAACAACTTGGCCAGCCTAGAGTTGTTCCGTCTAGTTTCTTTGAAAGGTAGGCTACTGGACGAGGGTCAGCTCCTTGTTTCTGAGTGAGGACTCCTAGGGCTAGGTCCTTGTTTCTTTTTTTTTTTTTTTTAGGCAAGGCAACCCTTGGTTGACCTCACAGATTGCAAGGACTTTGTCAGCTTACAATCCCTTATTATTAATTTTTCATGCCTACAGCACCTGGTCTTCCTAGGTGGTCTCCCAGTGTGTATGTGTGTGTATTTTTTGCACCTACAGCACCTGGTCTTCCTAGGTGGTCTCCCATCCAAGTACTAACCAGGACCAACCCTGCTTAGCTTTTGAGATCACAAGATTGGGCTTGTTTAGGGTAGCATGGCCATAGACTAGGTCCTTGTTTCTGGGTGAAGATGGGGCTATGCCTTTTTTCTTGGCTACAGACAGAGCAAAAGGTTTGGCTAGATTGGGGATGCCTAAGGCTGGGGCTTGAATTAAAGCTTGCCTTAATTACTCAAAAGCCTTTTTGGTTTCTCCTTTCCAATCCAAGGGGATATCATCTAGTCCCTTGGTGGCTTCATACAAGGCCTTAGTTATTAATCCAAAGTTAGGTATCCAGATTCTGCAAAACCCAGCTATAGGACCTAGAAAGAACCTAAGTTGTTGCTTAGAGGCTGGGTAGGGAAGCGTACAAAGAGCTTGAATACGATCTTGGGATAGTTTTTGCGTCCCAAGTGTTAAAACATGTCCTTCCTAAGTATTGGACTTGTTGCAAAGAAATTTGAGCCTTTCTCCTAGAGATTTTATATTCTTGTTCTGCAAGGAAATTTAAGACCTTGATAGTATTCTCATCTGACACCTTGGTGGGACTACAGATGAGGAGGTCATCTACATATTGGAGAATGCTTCCCTTTGTAGTTTAGATTCCAAAGGTCCTTCTCGCCTGCTCTAGTGAAAAAACGACGGCTGTCTCTGAACCCTTGGGGTAGCACTGTCCATGTAAATTGTTGTTTTTCCCTAGTATTGGTATCTTCCCATTCAGAGGCACATAGAAACTGAGATTCCGGATGCAAAGAAATAGAAAAGAAAGTATCCTTTAGATCTAGTACAGTATACCAACCAGTAAGTATCTCCTGAGATCTGAGATAGTAACGTACAAGGATCTGCTACTAAGGGGTGGATGAGAATAACAGCCTCGATAATAATCCCCAAGGCTTGTATCATCTGATATTTCCCACTAGGCTTAAGAACAGGCAGAATTAGGGTAATCCATGGAGAATGGCAGAGTTTCAAAAGCCCATGTTTTAAAAATTTAGTTACAGTAGACCTTTCCTTGCTTCAGGCTTGATAGGATATTGCTTCCAGTTAGGGAATTTAGAAAGATCTTTACGTTGAACTTTTTCTGGTACAGCAGTCCTGGCTTGATTCTACCAAGCCACTGGATTTACTCGTTGGTCAATGTTTTCTGGTATATTAGCTGATTCTTGAAGCATTAAAAGCCTGGGGGGGTCTACACCCAAGTTGTAATATTGCTTCTAATTTAGTTAAATTTCGTTAAATTAGCCCGTCCTAAAAAGGGAGTGGGGCATCTT
>NW_006441398.1:464898-468019 GCF_000325575.1 Pteropus alecto
AAGATCTGATCTTCAAATTGGCGAGTCAGTGAGTGGAGTAAAATGGTTGCCCTTGCTTTCTCCTACTCTTACGATAATCGTAGTTCGTGAGGAGGGTTTTCCTGCAAATGCAGGGAGAGCAGAATAGGTTGCCTCGTATCTAAAAGAAATTGAATTAGCTTACATATTACGTCCACGGTAGTGATGATAACATTCTTGGACAGGGGCTGCGAGGATGGCCCTGGGCCTCTTCAGTCACACAGTTCCTAGACCTGGGTTGCTAGGGCGTCCACTGGCCGCCCTCCTCTCTGGGAGCACGGACAGTCAACTCTCTAATGCCAGGGGTCGGTACCGGTTTCTTTACATATGCGGCAAGGGTTCAGGGGCTTTTCGGTACAGTCCTTTGCCCAGTGTCCTGCTTTCTTTCATTTGAAGCAAGAACTCATTCCCTAATCTCTTAAGGGACACTTGTCAAGTACTAAAGGCCTGGCCAATTGTGATAGCCACAGTCCTGGCTTGTTGTTTTTCTTTATTCTGTTCTCTTTTTCCGTCTTTAAGATCTTGATTGTTGTAGACCATGAAGGCCATATCTAGTAATTGATTTTGGTTAGTCTGTGGCCCCATTCACAGCTTTTAAAGCTTGCGTCTGATATCAGGGGCTGACTGGCTAATAAAATGCTGGCCTAACAAAGCTAACCCCACAGAGGAAGTGGGGACTACATTAGTATACCCCTAAAGGTTTCTTCTAGCTGGCTAAAAAAGCTGGCAGGGTTCTCATCTTTTTCTTGAGTAATGGTTCTAAGATTCTCATAGTTCACTGGCTTTTGTATTCCTTTTTTCATTCCCCCAGTGAGGGCCTCTAGAAATTTGGGGCATCTGGCCATTCCCTCTTGGGTATTATAATTCCAATCAGGATCAGCTAAGGGTACTACTTCTGACCAAGGGGCATTGCCCTGAGGGTTCCTAAGGAAGGCCTCATCTGCTTCCTAATGGGCTGAATGTGGTCCTTTTCAATGATTGCATAGCAGGTGGCTAAAATAAATTGGATGTCTTTCCAGGAAAGATCAAAGGCCAGAGTCAGGGTTTGCAACCCATCTGCAAACTTGCTTGGATCTTCAGAATATCATCTAATTTTTTCTTACATTGCTGAATATCAGTGGTGGAAAAAGGCACTTGCACCCTGATGGTGTCTTCCACCCCAGGCACCTCTCTGAGAGGCAGGACAGTAGAAGGAAGTACAGGATATAGAGCCCCACTTTGAGTATGAGGAGGGCTAAGATTAGCTTCTGGCTCCTGTGGTGGAGCCTTTGAAGAGAGAGGAGAATTATATGGGGTGGTCGAGCTTCCCTCTGAAGGGCAGGCGGGGTATTAAGTAATGGGTCATCAATGATATCTGGCTCTGGTTTGTATTTGTCCTTGCCATGAGTCTTCTGGTAGTCTGGGCATAAAAGTGGATCTTGGTAAAGGGCCATGAGGCCTGAACATGCAAAACCTTCGACCATTTTTCCTCCCTTTTGCAGAATAAATCTAGTTGAAGGATGGTATTATAATCAAGACTTCCATTTATGGGTCATCACTCCTGACCTCTTAGTTTATATTGTGGCCAAGCTACATTACAATAAAACACAAGGTGTTTCTCAAGTTATTGGGATTGAATTTGTCCCAATGTTAAGGACACAGCTGAGAGGCAAGTCCGACAGGGCAAGTGCTGATGGCTTATTTCCTGTGGTAGTCTGTGAAAAGAAGGACAAGCCTACCCAACCCCACAAGGTGTCCTTCTGGGTGGTAGCCAGGTCCGGAAGAGGGTCTTCCTGGGGCGTCCCTCTGCAAAGTCCCTGACTTAGGATGCTGGACATCTCCAGCCTTGGATGAGCAGAGCACCAGTGGTACTTTTCTGATGCTTGGACTCATACTTAAGACTTGGCTCTTGACTTGGGCTTAGGCATGGGAAATTATGGCCTAGGATAACTCTGGGTACCTCTCTGCTTTTGGCGCCCTGCCAGTTGAGAAACCATTGTTCTACGACTGCACCCTGGAGTGTTATAACCTTAAGCAGAGCTTGTAGGGCAAGGAAGGTGCAGAATGCAGCCTTGGGTGTAACTTGCTTTTGACCCTAAAGAGAGTCCTTTACCTGGATCAAAGGATGCCTAAAATGGAAAGGAGAAGAAGAAGAGGGCTACCGAGATGGGCAAAAACAAATGTCAGAAAGGAATGATCTAGGAAAGAGGGTCGTTGGGAGTCCCTATCCTGGGAAAACTACACTTAAGGTGAGAGGTGGAGCAGATGGTACAGCAGAAAAGCAGTTGAAGGAGGACCTCAGCCTGGGGTCCCCAGAGGAAAGTAGCCAGAGAGGTGAAATCAGAGTGGCACAGACACAATGCCATCGGAATAGAACATCCAGGATAAAGAGGAAAAGATCCCCCTAGAACAGGGCTTACAACCTGGCTGCTGGCTCACCACAGAAGATATTACCGGAGAGTGGGAATCTTCTCCCAGCATGTCGTCCAGGTTCTTGATGTCTCAAACAAAGAATTGAGCAAGACACTGAAATACAGGAAAGAAAAGCTTTATGAGAAGGGAAAGTATACTTCCTGACGTGGAAGGGAGCCTGAGCAAGAGAAGCATGGCTCAAGGGCCTGGTAACAAAGCCTTTGGGGTTTTTATCCCTGTTTGCTGTGGGTGGTTACTTTTCTTAGAGTAGTGAGCTTCCTTGATTGACAGCTAAGATTGACAGGACTCAGTGATTCATCATTTGCTTTCTGCACATGTTTGTTTCCAGAATTCAGTCTGTTATGATATTAATGAAATTCTGGGCATATGTATCATACCATAATGATGGTATAATGAGGCTCAGGTAAAATTGAAGATGGTTGGGGTCTTCATTGCACAGGTGCGAGTGACTGGCTGAAACTAGTACCCAATTTCCTGCTCACTTGTTTTTTTCTATGAGTTACTTTTAGCTTGGTTAATTGTGGGTAGACTAGGGCAAACCCCTTCTAGGATAGGATGACCTCCGTATCTTTGCAGATACTCAACCCCTAACTAATTTTCCTGCCCAACTCTTTTCTAAGAGCCATGAACCCCCTTATTATTAGTATGGAGATGAGGGATAGAAGGTCTCTTCTATATCTGTTTCCTGCTG
>NW_006441398.1:468121-472938 GCF_000325575.1 Pteropus alecto
AAGAAGATATGAATTTACTGTTTAAATCATATATCAGTTTCTATTATTGATTTGCCTATTAAGCGAGTAAAGGGAAATAAGCTTGGTTAATATATTTCTTAAAGAGTAAAAAGACTTTTGGCCTAAAATCCCCTCCCTTCTTGGATTCTAGGGGCCCTGTCAGGCCTACTGCCATTTTACCAACAATGGGCCAATAGCCAGAAGATCTGAGGATCTGAGTCACCAGTTTCAGGCCATTATTGGAATTTGAGGGAGAGGGCCTTTTTCCCAAAGAAAGGAGGAAACAAAACTAAGTTTACTAAAAAGATTAAGAACTCTGCAAGAGATGTACCATTTCATTTCCTGCTAAAAGATTAAGAATTTTACAAGTGATGTCCCATATCACTACTGACCAACTGGCTATAAATCAGAGGTTCCCACAACCTTCTGGAGCTCGATTAATTTGCTAGAGCTGCTCATAGAAATTTGTCACTTAACTAGTTCGCTGGTTTATTGTAAAAGGATATAACTCAGAAACAGCCAGATGGAAGAGATGCTTGGGGCCAAGTAGGTGGGAAGGGGTGCCAAGCTTCCATGCCCTCCTCTTCTTGGGTGGTTTTGGGGGTTTCTTTCGTAGGCTGATAAATTAAATCACTGACCATAGGTGATTGATTCCATCTCTAGTCCCTCTCCCTTCCTCAGAGGTGGGAAGACTGAAAGTTCCACCCCTTTAATCACATGATTGGGCCCATTAGCAACCAGCTGCCATCCTTAGGTGCTTTTAAAAGTCATGTTAACATAACAAAGGACCTTTTCACTCTCAACACTTAGGAAATTCCAAGAGTTCCTGGAGCTATAAGCCAGGAATTGTGTATAAAGATCAGAATCTATTTTGGTCATCTGAATGACAAAATATACATTTCTTATGAATCACAGTATCTGCACCCTGTATCCCTTTGTTCACACTTCTCCCAATCCCCCCAGGCCTCCAGCCCCAACTTCCTGTCTCTATGGATTTGCCTATTCTGGACATTTCATACAAATGGGATCGTATAGGTGGTCCTTTTATCTGGCTTCAATTAGCATAACGCTTTCAAGGTTTATCTAGGTTGTGGCATGTATTGGTTCATTCCTTTTTATGGCTGAATAATATTCCTCTGTATAGATGGACCACATTTTGTTTATCCATTCATCACTTTATGGACATTTGGATTGTTTCCACCTTTGGCGATTGTGACTAATGCTGCTGTGAACATTTATGTACAGAGTTTTCTGTGGACATATGTTTTTATTTCTCTTGGGTGTAATTGTAAGGAATGGAATTGCTGGGCCATACGGCAACTGCATGTTTAACCATTTGAGGACCCGCCAGACGATTTTTCCACAGCAGCTACACCATTTTGCTTTCCCACCATCAGTGTAATAGGGTTCTGATTTCTTATCCTCGCCAGCACTTGTCTTTTTATCTCTAGCCAGCCTAGTAAGTATGAAATGGTGTCTCATTGCAATTTAGATTTGCATTTCCCTGATGACTGGTGGTCTCATGTGATTTCAGGGTTTCTTGAGTGGTCATTCAGTCATTCAACAAACACTGGTTAGGGGTCAAATACTCAGTACTGTGGACATTGATATGTAAGTTTGCGTTTGCCCCCTTGTCTGCAAGGGACATCATGTGGCCACCCTGGCCTGCGGGTGGCATGGCTGATTTGACAGTCCTAAAGAGATGGAAGGATGGCTCTTGCAATTCTTACAGCCTTGGCAAATTTACCACGTGGATGTCCATGAGAGCAGGGCTGAGCCTGCCATCTGACCTTGTCCCTCTGTCTCCCTCTGTCCCCTGCATAGCCACCACCATGGCCCAGACCCTGCAGATGGAGATCCCGAACTTCGGCAACAGCATTCTGGAGTGCCTGAATGAGCAGCGGCTGCAGGGCCTATACTGTGATGTGTCAGTGGTAGTCAAGGGCCATGCCTTCAAGGCCCACCGGGCTGTGCTGGCCGCCAGCAGCTCCTACTTCCGAGATCTGTTCAACAGCAGCCGGAGCGCCGTGGTGGAGCTGCCGGCAGCTGTGCAGCCGCAGTCCTTCCAGCAGATCCTCAGCTTCTGCTACACGGGCCGGCTGAGCATGAACATGGGGGACCAGTTCCTGCTTATGTACACAGCCGGCTTCCTGCAGATCCAAGAGATCATGGAGAAGGGCACCGAGTTCTTCCTCAAGGTGAGCTCCCCTAGCTGTGACTCCCAGGGCCTGCACGCTGAGGAGGCACCGTCATCCGAGCCCCAGAGCCCCGTGGCACAGACATCGAGCTGGACGGCCTGCAGCACCCCGCTGCCCCTAGTGTCTCGGGTCAAGACAGAGCAGCAGGAGTCGGACTCAGTGCAGTGCACACCTGTGGCCAAGCGGCTGTGGGACAGCAGCCAGAAGGAGGCTGGGGGTGGCAGCGGCAGTGGTGGCAATGGCAGCCGCAAGATGGCCAGGTTCTCCACGCTGGACCTGGCCACCAACCGGCCACCCCAGCAGGCCCTGGCGGCGGCGGCGGCGGCGGCAGCGGCTGGAGGCGTGGTGAGCGGGCCCAGCACATCAGAGCGGACCAGCCCAGGCAATGCTGTCGGTTCCAGGAGAATTTTTAATGCCTGGATAGCCTGTCCTGTGCACAGAATTGGCACATTTCATGTCGTTCAGAAACTCCAATCAGATCAAGGTTCAACAGTTAGTCCAAGCTCCCAGCCCCAAACCCAGGGGAAGAGACCCTTACCCTTACATAGGTACTGCGCACGCAGCTCCCCTCCACCACCTCTCCACAGCCCCCCACCTCTACCCTTCCTTCTCCAAGGCTGTCCCAGCAGGAGGGAGCATTAAAATTATCTGCTGTGGGTTTTACGAGCAGCGATAGCTTTTTAAAACAACAACACAAAGTCCTTGTGTGGCTCTCGGGTAACTTAAAACTCTGGAGGCAGAGCTGCCCCCCGCCGCCTGCCAAGAACGCCAGTGCCGTGTGAGACCACAGGGCAGCCCTGCTTCAGCGGAGAGCGAGCCTCTCTAGGACAACGGAGGCACCTCTCAGGGTCTTGGAGCAAAATATCCTGGGAGAAGAGATTGGGGGAAAAAACACCAGTGACAGTTCGGGGGTAGTAGAGGGTAGGCAGAGTCAGTGTTGCAAGAAAGGACTGGGGGTGGGGGAAAGACAATGGGAGAAATTTTTATTTCAGCAACTTCGCCAAGAAGCCCGCAGGGGACTGGGTAGTAGGTGATGGGAGGACAAGGTCTGACACCGCCCTGCTCCCTCCCCTAAGGATGAGGGCGAGCGACCTCGGACTGGCTCCGCAGGTGGGCGCGCGACTGGGGGCGCACTTACCCGAGGACCCGTGGTGCGGTGGCCGCGAACCGCTAACAGCTGCACCAACACCAGCAGCAAGTGGGGCGTGAGCAGACGGGCGCAGCGTGCGGGCAGCATAGTGCCAGTGGGCTGCGGGCCGGGGTCGCGGGCTCCGCGGGGTGCACAGCCGCGCCTGCCTTGCTGCCTTCCTTCCCTCGGAGGCCCTGGCGGCGGCGGCGGCGGCGGCGGCAGCGGCAGGAGGCGTGGTGAGCGGGCCCAGCACATCAGAGCGGACCAGCCCAGGCACCTCAAGCGCCTATACCAGTGACAGCCCCGGCTCCTACCACAATGAGGAGGACGAGGAGGAGGATGCAGGCGAGGAAGGCACAGATGAGCAGTACCGACAGATCTGCAACATGTACACCATGTATAGCATGATGAACGTCGGCCAGAGCGGTGAGGCACCCACCCCATCTCCTTCCATTACCAGCCCCCACCCCTGCCACCCCCATCCCCAACACACACCACTCTCTCCCCTTCAGCCGAGAAGGTGGAAGCCCTTCCTGAGCAGGTGACCCCTGAGTCCCGGAATCGTATTCGGGTGCGGCAAGACCTGGCATCTCTCCCGGCGGAGCTCATCAACCAGATCGGTAACCGCTGTCACCCGAAGCTCTATGATGAGGGCGATCCCTCTGAGAAGCTGGAGCTGGTGACAGGTAGGCTGGCCTCACTTCCTCCTCGAATCTCCCTCCACTCCCTCCCACCCTGGGCCTCCCTCTGGGCTAGTGGCCTATGGCACAGTCTCTAGGTCCAGTGCACCCTTGCCACCCCTTGGCCGTGTCCTAGAGCAGCTGACATCCCTCTTTGTTGTTATACATCAAGGACTGGCCTTTCGGTTTCCACCCTGGAGGCAGGTTCAAACGTTGGCTGGCATCATTGGCCACATAGGGTAACGAGCAGATGCTGTGGGTGGTGTGAGGGTCAACTACACAGTAGTTAAAAAATTTGCCCCTTGGGAGTCGGGGTGCGTGGGTACGGCCTCTGCTGCCTGTCCTTTCTGATGCATGGCTGGTTGTGTGGGTAAAAGCTAGCTGCACAGGTATGAGGTGGGCCCGGCACAGTGTAGGTGACCTGTGGATGGTGGCGCCACCATTTCTGTCCCTTTATGAGGTTGCCCTGCGGCGAGTTTGTTGGGGAGGGGCTCCAGGGACTCTGAGAAGTGGGCCTGGCCATGTGGGAAATGTGGCAGTTTGGGGCCCCCAGCCACCATTTTCCCGCTCCAGGCACCAACGTGTACATCACAAGGGCACAGCTCATGAACTGCCACGTCAGCGCGGGCACGCGGCACAAGGTCCTGCTGCGGCGCCTCCTGGCCTCCTTCTTTGACCGGTGAGGTCCTTGTTAGAGCCTGGGGAATGGGGGGACCTGCCCCATGCTCCCCACCATCACAGGGGTCCTGACTCCACTCTCCTATGACCTTCCCCCAGGAACACACTGGCCAACAGCTGTGGCACCGGCAT
>NW_006441398.1:473037-482874 GCF_000325575.1 Pteropus alecto
AGACGCAAACCTGGACAGTCGCGTTCTCCACGCTGTCAAGTGTGAGTGTCTGGCCTTCTGGAGGTGGGCTGGGGTGTAGTCTGGGTGAACAGATGGTTCTTTTCTCTGGTGTTGGCCCCGATACATGGGTAGGGTTTGGTGTTAAGAAGGATTCTTAAGTTTAATCTAGGCTTGTTGGGAAGAAGGCTGTGATTGGTTAGAGATTTCTTAATGGTACGGGGAGGTTGGGGTGAGGCACCTGAAGGAAGCCTATGTCAGGTATGGGGGGTAATCCTCAAACTCAAGGTGCTCACAGGAGTTATGAAGCAGCCAGGCCCCAGCCAGTTGTCCCGAGGGAACTCTAGGTTTCCATGTGGAATCTCCCAGTTCCTAAATTCTTGCAAATGATCCGTTTTTCAAGAGCACTGAGCCACCCCGTAAAGCTCACACATCTCCCACATATGGCCATGCTCAGTCAGGCATGGGGCCAGCTGATGTGCTTTAGCGTGCTTTGGGCAAGGGCTTGGTTCTCATCTCCAAGGAGAATTCTGGGGTATCCTGTGGCAGAGGGTTGGGGGAGTCAGGAGCAGCGTGGCCAACTGCATGTTGGTGGGGTGGGAAGCAGGGCCACGCTGGGCCTGAGCCATCTGCTCTGCCCTCAGACTACTGCCAGAACTTTGCCCCAAACTTCAAGGAGAGCGAGATGAATGCCATTGCGGCTGACATGTGTACCAACGCCCGCCGCGTCGTGCGGAAGAGCTGGATCCCCAAGGTGAAGCTGCCTGAGGGTGACACTTACACCACCTTCATCAGTGACACGGGCAAGCTGGAGCCAGACATGATGGGCGTAGAGCATGGCTTCGAAACAGCCAGCCACGATGGAGAGGCCGGCCCCTCGGCTGAGGCCCTTCAGTAACCCCCACCAGGCCCTCCTCAGGGCCATCACACTCCCCCTCCTGTCACCACCCCACCCCCTCGCCTGCCATCTTGGTCACGAGCTACTGTCTGTCCCTCCCCAGGGCCTGCGGTGGAGGGGGGGGCACTGCATGCTCCCGGCCCCTCGAACTCCCCTGTTCCACCCCGACCCCAATCTGAGCGGGCTGGGAGAGGACAGCAGTGGTGTGAGCTCTGTGTGGCCTTCTCTCTCTGCACATAATCGTGCACAGTCAGGGGGCACTTGCTCCCTGTTTCCTAACCCCTAGCAGTTGTCTCAACCAGGCTGGGCAGGGGAGGGGCCGGCCTGGGTGCAGTCTTCTGCTCTGCCCCTCACTGCAGCCTCTTGGGACTTGCAGGGGCCCCAGGGTGCTCAGGACCCCTCCCTCTGCCACCTCCCAGTGCTTCCACATTTCCAAAAGCGCCTTCCTGCCTCCCTTCTCTGTCCCTGGGGCTGGGGTAGGAGAGGCCAAGGGGACTGCCCTTGTGACAGCTGAGGAAAATTGAGGCTCAGAGAAATCTCACAACTGACCTAAGGTGGCAGGCGGTGGCAGCCCAGTGCCCTTCTCTCTCCCTCACCCTGTGCTCAGCTTCTCTTGCCCCCATCAATCCTCTATGGCCTGAGGGGGGCAGATCCTGAGTGAGGGGTGTAGACTGAGGGTCTCTGAGATAAGATGAGAGGTGTCCGGGGCTTGCAGAAGAGTGTGTGTGTGCGCATGTGTGTGTGTAGAAGTTTTGCTTTTAAACAAATGAAGATATGAAAGGCAGTGGGACCAAGGTTGGAACCCAGGGGAGCAGGCTGGGGTGCTGCTGCCTTTCCCTTTCTCCCCACCCCTCCCCCTCCCCACGGCAGGGCTTCTGGCCCCCACCCTCTGTATATACTTTTTAAAACATTTTTTTAGCTAATGAAATATTGAAGTATAAGATTCCTTTTATTTTTCAAACCAACGGGACTGTGATGTCCCCTTCAGTCCCCGGGGGCCGTGGAAGGCAGGATGGGATGTGGGGAGGTGGAGCAGGCTGAATGAGTGCGTGCATGTGGAGTGTGGGCGCGTGTTTCCGAGGTGGGGCCCCAGGCCCAGCTGCCACCAGGGCTGCGTGGGTCTGGCCAGCTCCCCCCACAGGGCCACATTTGAAGGGTGTCCCTGGTCTTGGCCCGTTGGCCAAGCCCAGCTCCTGGGAACAGGGCAGGGCCCCACTACTCCATTGTTAGCAGTTGTTTGCAGAATTTTCTCTAACCATTCCTCTCTATCCTCACCCAGTGCGAGTGGTTTTGGGTTTTTTGAGTTGTACATGTGAACCGGAGGGTTTTTTTTGTTTGTTTTGTTTTTTTAACTCCCGTCCTCCCATGCTGGGTGTCATTTGACATTTTTGTCTCTGGCCCTTGTTCTTACCACCTCTCGTCCCCTCCCCAAGTCTGATGGCCCACTGCTTCCAGAGACAGAGGTTGCCAGAGGTGGGTGGGGGCCACCCACTGGGCCCTTGGAATCTGACTTGGAGGCCTCCCACTGACTCAGCAGCCCCTGCCAGCCTGTGGAGATGGAGTGCTTCTGGCATCTGCTTATGTGGAGGTGGGGGGTGTCGAGTCCAGCTGGGGTCCTGGCACTCCTCTTTCTGGCCTGAGTGGGGGGGCAGCGAGTGTATGGGGGAGTCGACACCCCAGCTAAAGCACAAGCACCTTAGTCGTACCTCCCCTGACCCCTTGTCCTGGCCTTGACACCCCATCCCAGCATCATCCCAAAGCACAATATCCTGGTCACTTGGTGGGTCCCTGGGCCACAGAGGGGTGGGCTGGGGCTCCAGCCAACCCCTAAAAGGAAGTAAGAGTCTCTAGGCGCTACCCCCATCCAGGCCTTAGTGGGGGCCAGCTCCTGGGACTGGGGTTCTCTTCCCACCCTTTGTCCTGGGCAGGCCCCCACCCAGCCCCTCCCTGCCTTGTCCTTGGGCAGGGCTTGCCCCTGTTCCTCCATACCCCTGCAGCACTGGGTTGGGTGGCCAAGACCCCTTGTTTCAGGGACCCCAGGAGGTGCCCCTGGCTCCAGGAACTGTATGTGTTGGTCTGGGGGCCGGGTGGGGAGAGTGGCTGGGCAGGGGTGCAGGGGAGGAAATTCCTCACCAGGAGAGCCAAAGACAGGGTCGTGCCTTACCCCAGGAGCCACCCCTGAGCCCGTCCATCCCGCCCTGCCCTCTGGGGCAGCCTGCTGCTTTTCCTTCACCCTAACCCCACCCCCACCCCACCCTGCCCTGCTCTGAGCTGCATGGTTCCCCCCACCCCGGGCAGCCAGGAAGGAGCATGAATGGAGAATCACCGACCAACGCAAAAAAGACTGTGGGGTCCGCCTCCCCTGGCCGCCCCTCATTCCCACAGGACAGGCTACCTGCTGTGTCCTTGTGGAGTGCCAACACAGGCCCCGCTCCGGGCCGAGCCCCCCACCCTGGCCCGTAAGTGAGATTGCACATTAACTACTGTAAGGAGAGGAGCGCACTGGGAAATGTGAACATGAGAACATCAGTGACACTGATGACAAGAATAAACTAAACGCCTTTGTAACAGCCCTGTTGCATGTTACTCACTGGGGCAGGGGTGCTGGGAAGGGAAGCTCACTATACACGGGTCCCTCTGTCCTTCCACAGAGCAACACCTACTTCCCAGGGTTTCGCATTGACCAATGCAGCAGGGGCCTGGCTCAGTGAGCTTAGGAGCAGCCATACCAAATGTCACATCTCTGAACATCTATGTGAGGGAAGGGACTGTGTTTTCAGATGGGGACACCAAGGTGCAGACCCAGGCCACTAACAGCTTCCAGCTATAACACCTATCTCGCTACCCCAGTATGTACAGACACAGCGCCCTCCAAGGCTCTTCTGCACCCATGAGCCCTAAACGCTTGGGTGTCTCATGGATGCCCAAGCACCATCCAAAGCTAGAAGAGCAGTGCCTTCATCAAATGGGTTGCATGACCTATTTACTCGCCCTTCTGTAGTCTGACATCCCCACCCCCAGTAACATCCTGAACACACCCCCACACCTAAAAGTTTCTATCAAATAGGAAAAGACATGGACAGGGCCCCACTGATTGAGATGTTTCAAGCAGCATGGGAAGGTTATTTACCTATCTGAGGGATCCCATCCAGTCAACAAAAGATCTTTGCTGGGAGGTAGGCTAGGAGGTGTATCTCTAACCTGGACCAGGTCCTTCCACCCCATAATGACTTAGGGGAGCTCCAGATGTCCACAGGGATGACTGATATGGCTGACCTTTGAACAACACGGGTTACCTGAGTACTTGAAAATCCGCATATAACTTTCAACTCCAAAACTACTAAAATAGCCTACTGTTGACTGGAAGCCTTACTGAAAGTTGATGAACATGTTTTGTATGTTATGTGTACCATATGTTGTATTCTTTAACTAGAGAAAAGAATGTTAAAGTTTTAAGAGAAAGATTGACAGTATTGAAAAAAATTCCCATATAAATGGATGTGCACAATTCAAACAGGTGTTGTTCAAGGGTCAACTGTACTGCAATGTACAGGCCAACTCTGGTATGTTTTGATAAGACCAGCAGTCCCTTTGGAGTCCTGAAGTCCAACTTTGGGGGCTAGAAAGTAGGGGTTTTGAGGGCCAACAGCATTGCCAAAAAAATCCAGAGGTGACTGCCCCATCAACTCCCAGAAGCTCATCCTTTAACCTCAGGAAAACAGAACTATGTAAGCATAGAACAGGTCAAGAGAACCCAGCACCATAGCTAGTGGTTTCACATTAAAAAAAAAAAAAAGGAATCTGCATATTTGGCTCTTTTAAGATTTTCACAAATCACTGCAGGCAGTAACACAAATGACTACATGTACATGAGTGAGTGAGATGTGTGGTTCCCATGCCTAATACCTAATGTGTGGGACAAAAACATCTAAAATGATATGCAAGGTTCAGGGCACAAGTTTACCCAACTTAGAGGAATCGTTTGGTACTCAGGAAGGCTCTTACAGCAAAGCCTCTAAGTTTACAAACGCTGCTTGTTAAGAGTGATGCATCACAGAGGGAATAAGTGACCAGGTGTGCAGTGGAGCCCAGTGTTACTCAGAGGCCCTTCAGAAGTGACCACTCAGCCCCATGACTAGCATTTACCTACCTTGGGCAGAGAACAGGAGACAATGATTATTAGGCTGAACTTCAAAAGCTCAAGAAAGTATCAGGGTTTGGAATTTTCAATGGTAATGAAATTCATCAGGAAAACCAAGGAAAAAAACAATCGTCTTTTCTGCACCCAGTATTGACCACTAAAATCTCTAACATGCACACACGTGTACAAACACACAACTGGGCCATAGTCCCTGCAAACGGGTCTTGGAATTAGAGTTCTCACTCAAGGGCACCCAAAAATTTCAAGTCAACACACCGCATGATACAAATATGTATAAAAAAGGCTGGGATTTTATTTCCAAGTTGGCATATATAGAAGGCACAGGAGCGAATAAATGGCTTTGGGGCACCGGAAATAGAAATAGGGTAGGGTGTGTCTGAGGTCCCCCTACCTCCACTACCCCCTAAGTGCACTTGAAACAAGACCAGTGGCAGAGGCTCTGGCCCGGGGCCCTGAGGGTCCCCCTGGCTCTGGATGAATGCCTTAGAAACACTCCCCAGGTATGAGCCCCTCCTCCCAGGGAGCGGGGCCCTACCAGCTCCCCCAGCTTGAGGGATCAGCACCCCCCACCCCGGGAGGGCCAGGGTCAGAGAGAGAAGAGCAGGATGAGAACCAGAAGAAGCACTGCCAGCAGCACCACAATGGCACACCACTGTCGGCGGTCTAGGGGTGAGAGGGTCAGAAGTCATGGGGGAGGAGGCAGCGGCACCACCCACCACCCAAATTTCCTCTCCCAGGGGACTCACCACTCGTCATGTGGGATACTTTGGCCATCTTCCTGAGGACACCATCCATCCGAGACTGAGTATGGTCCATCTCATGAGCAAAGGCATCCAGCATGCTGCCAAGACCAGGATGGCATCAATCCCCAAAGGGTCCCCCTGTGCACTCAACCTCGGGCTCCCAGCCCACCCCAGGGGTCCCAGCCTCACATGCCCTGCTCATCCAGCTCCTCCCCAACGCGGCCAGACATGTGTTTCAAAACCCGGATGCTCCCAGACACCATTTCCAGCTGTTGATCTTGTTGGTCCATGATCAGCTACAGATTGGAGGCAGGGAATTGCTGTCGGCAGGGAATGCAGCCGTCCACAGGCTTCTTTAGCCCACAGCCCCTGACCACCCACACAAACCTGCTGTGTGGCCTGCTGTTCTTCAATGTAGCGAGAGGTGGCCGAAACCACGCTGGCATCCAGCAGGTCGCTGGATGCCTTCTGAGCAGCTGGCTTACCCGTCAGCATCTGGGGAGGCAGAGACCACAGGCTCAGGCAGGGACGCCCATGCACCACAGAGCCAGACACAGGTTTGTGACAAATCTAGATAGTGGTTAGTCAGTAAAGGTGTCTCTGAAGTGGAAAGGCCTGAACTCCCTAGACCCACTACTTACTAGCAAGGTGACCCCTAAGGCCACATCACTTGACCTCCCTACGCAATGGTTTCCTCATCTGTAAAATGGGGAGATTTATAACACCTGAGACTGGCATGAGAAAATGAATTAATCCATGGAGAATACTTGTTACCATGTAAACAGGTATATTTAAGAACTTGGACTTTAATCCCCAAGGTGGCATACCTGGAAGGCAGTACTGCTACAGGACTCAGCCCCTGCACCCTCCTAGACCCCATGCGGGCTTATGACAGGATGGGGAGAGGCTGGTGGTTTCACAACACTCAAAGGATGGACATACAACACAGAGGGGAAAGGTTTACAGACAGGCAACAGTGTGCCCACAAAAGGCATGAGCAGGCACACACACAGGTAAGCACACATACAGAGGGAAACGGTGTGCATGTACAAGGCAGACAGGATGGATACACTCAGAAGCCAAGTTCACACACTCAGATGGGTTAAGTGCATACACGCAGAGAAAATAGGCACTTTTGCTGGAAACAGTAACACACAGAGCAAAGAAAGGGGATAAATATACAGACACTATCCACCCACCCCAGGGAAATCAGTATAGAATTCCCCCAGGAGAAGGCAGAAGGGAATATATACACAATGAGGGCTCAGGTGTTCACACCCAGAAAGCAGGAAGGTAGACAGAACACAGAAAAGATGAGCATTGACACAGAAGGGACAGATGTACACACATTTCCAAAAAACAGGCAAACACACCCACAAAAGTGAGGCTTGCTTTCAAAGGAGAGGGTCACCCTGAAAGATCAAGTGAAGATGTTGGCTCAGGATGTCTTACCTCTCTATTATTTCTCTCCATGAAGGCTATAGCTGCTGGGCTGACCATATGGTCCTTCATTTCCTGGGGGTGAGGACAACATCAGAGAGTAAAGACACCCTCAACTCCCCACCTTCACCCCACTGGAACCTCCTCTCACCTGGACTGCCTCCCGCATCCGCTCCACGAACACTTTTCTCTCCTGCAGGTCCCCAGCTGGGAGCTTGAACTTGCCTGGATTAGATTCCACAATGCGTAGGCCGCGAGTCAAGAGTCAAGGCCAGACACAACCCCCTCCTCTGCCTCAAAGCCTTCAACCCCTCCCTGGCGTTCAGCCTCCCAGCTCCCCCTGCCACCGCAATGGGCTCTCCTAGGCCGCCCTCCAACCCTCCAGGATATCGATGGTCTCCTCCAGGTCCTCAAGGTCCCACTCGATGCTGCGCAGGCCATTCCGCAGCTCATTGGTCGTCCAGTCCAGCTCCTCGCGTCCGACTGAGGCGCCCTCCTGCAGGAGCTCACACCAGCGCTGGTACAGCCCGCGGGCAGTGTTCACTGCCTTCTGCACCTCGCTGCAGGCAGGGACACAGCGGGCGCAACTGGGAGAAGGCGGGCCTCCCGTCCGCCGCCGCCGCACCCCAAAACGAGTGTGGGGGTAGAGACCTCCTACATCTCCCTGCGTACCCCTCGCACTCGACCACCCGGCGATCCCGACCCGCGCACCCCGACGGCAGAGCCCAGACCGCCTAACACGCTGCGGCCCGTACCCAGGCAAGGGCTGGCAGGGGCCCGAGCACCCTCTGGTCTCCCCCATCGCTGTCACTCACCCTCGGACTACAAAAAACGGGTCTTCGAGAGACATGTCAGCCCCCGCCCCGCCGGAGGCCGTGCCCCCTCCCCTCTCGGCCTGCTAGCTGGTTCCCTCCGGGCGGGGAAGAACGCGCCGCCAACCCCGCCCCCGTCACGTGACCCGTGCCACCATGGAGAGTCAGACAGCCAGGGGAGAAAGAGAAGCCTCAGAGGCCGGAAGTGCGGAACTTCCGCCCTCTCTGCGGCCATCTTGGTTGTGGGCAGAGACCGCTTCCTGTGCTCACGCCCCGCCCCTGCGCTTCTGCACACTTTGCTTCCCTCCGCAATGCCCTAGTTCTGTCTGGCAGATTCCTAGTTCGCGTGGGAGCTCGCAATCTGTGGGTTCGAGACCCAGCCTCTCGGATTGTTGCTGCGCAACCTCGGTTTCCCTTCTGGGCAATGAAAATGTAATAGTCTCCCTGAAATCAAATGAGATTGTGGCTGGGGAAGGGGCTCGTTCGATCTGTAGATCCTCTCAACCGACTACCTGAGCTTGCACCCGAATCCTGTCCCGGGAGATCGCCTAATCCAGGGTCGGGTCGGGAGCTGCAGGTTTGGAAAGGGGTCGGGGAAGAGGTGGTCGTCTCTTTTCCCGCAGGGCGGGGTGAGGCGCGGGCATTCTGTGGGGAATTCTGCCGGACTCTCCCCTCCTCTTTTTCCTCGCGGAGGAGGGGTGCCTCGAGGCCTCCCTGGAGCAGGGTGACCGGTAGTGGGGGCCTTGAAGATGCTTCTCGGGGGTGGGGTCTTACTGGGTCCGAGCCGGGGGACCGCGGAAGGAGGTATGGTGGTGGCTCAGAGGAGCGTCTCCAGTGGAGTCCTCTCCGTCTGGGGGAGAGACCAGAAATGTTTGGGAGAAGAGCTCATAGGGTCTGTCATACAGGGGCGTTCTATTTGCAGTCTTCAGGAAAGCACTTTTTGGGGGCGCGGTGCAGGGAGTGAGGCTATTGCCTGAGTGAGGTCCTAAACTCCCTCTGGAGGGTGGGCGAGATGCCTGAAGAAGTCATCGGAGGGCTGCCCTTGTATGTGTCATAGTCGCTGTGTGGGGTCTCAGAGATGGCACCTGGGAAGGGGGTGTCATCGTGGAGTCTCCATGGTGCGGGAGGGGGATGGGGATGTTCTCAGCATTCGCCACAGTACGCGACAGAAAGAATTGGTGAATGGGGACAGTTTTTGGAGAGGTCTTTCAGGGGGGAACAACTGTTAAGTTCCCATGTGAGGGCGGGTAGGACCTGAGCGTCCGCCAAGGGTGCATGAGAGGATTAATTTTGGGAGGAGCAGGAATATCTGAGGGGACTTTGTAGGGAGAAATAACAGTAAGGAGACAGGGATGAAGGGGGTCCTCACCGAGTCGCCCCTAGTGCTGGCGAGGTCTTTGTGTAAGGTCTCTTGGACGTGGCGTTAGTGAGGGCCCCGAGGTCGCCCCAACCAGCCGGCGGGTGGGGGCATTCCCGGAGGGGCATCACGCTCTCTTGGCCTCCCAGGAAGGAAGCGAAACCTTCCTCTCTCTACCCGCCTACCCAGCTGGTCGCCGGTCCGGAAGCCGGGGGCTCTGGCCAGCCCAAGCAGCCGGAAGAGGGAGAGGGAAGGGGGCAGGTCTTGGGGGGGCCAAGGCCCCACCCCTGCCTGACCGGAAAAAGCCTGCTACTACCCTGTATGGAGATCCCAACTCCGTCCTTATATGGGAAGCCGGAAGCGGCTCCTGCGCCTGCTCGACGTCATTACATCCAAATTTAGTGCTAGGTGTTGCGCAGACCCAGTGG
>NW_006441398.1:482894-509652 GCF_000325575.1 Pteropus alecto
CGCGCCGCGAATGAATGGAGCCATTCAATTTTGCATCGTTTTTGGGGGGTACTGGAAATAGGTTTTCTGGGAGCAATAGCGTGTAACGGGGGGTGGGTCCAATATTTCTATCTGCTCTTTGCGTTGCTCAGTTTCCAGCTCCTACCCCAACCGTCCCTCTCGGGGTGCAGAGGCGGAGCGCGCCCGCGTGTTTCCGGGCGCGGCAGTCGTGTGTCCACCCGGACTGTCCTGCGGTCGGGTTTTCTGCCTCGCAAGTGCCAAGCTGAGGAGCTTGTACTGAAGTAAACTGGGAGGATGCTCAGTGCGGAGAGCAGAGACGGCAGCCCGGGCTGTGCTCCTGTCTACAGACATCCGCCACTCGTAGCTCTGCCCTGGAGCCAGCCAGCGCTGCCCGCCTCCTTACCGTATAGGGGAGTGAGGAGGGCTGGTGTAAGCTATAGAGGAGGCCCCAGTGACCCTCTTTCACTGCAATGGCTCATTTATTCCTCTAGCAAATACTGGACGAATCTGCCTCGGTTTCCCCACATGAAGAAATCAGGTATAACAGTACCCTCCGCGGAGTGGAGGTGAGGGATCAATGAGATTTATAAAAGGAAAGCCTTTAACAGCACCTGGCACGTAGTAACCTCTTAACAAGTGTTAAGATAGTTATTAATTTTAAAAAAATACTAATGAGACGCCAGAAACTGTGCCCACGGGGGATGTACTGGTTCGAACCCGGGTCTTTCTGAGTGCGAAATTAGCCGCCTACGACTTGCTGGGGTTTGCGAACTCTATCTAGCCCATGGGTGGGCCCCTAGTCTCATCCGCGGCCCTCCTCCCCTGGGCCTGCGCGTGGGGGCATTGCGGGGTGGGGCCCAGAAAGGAGACCACCCAAAGATCTCAGCGTGGACTGGGGTGAATTTCACCCTGTCGCTTTAAGGCTTCTTTGGCCTAGGCGCCGCGGAAAGCCCGGATGCGACGCTCTGATTGGGCGGGGCGTCTCCGTGACGTTACTCCGGATACAAAAGAGCCCGGGTGGCGGACGCCTGAGCATAGCGTCCTAGCAGGGTTACGGCGTAGGTCATTCGTAAAGAGAGGCGTGAGTGAGCTCGTTGTCCGGAGTGCACCTGCTATCTGTCCTGCCCAGACGGGGAATCCCCACCGCCCTCGCCGTCGAGTCGCCATGGAAGTGCAGAAGGAGGCGCAACGCATCATGACCCTATCAGTGTGGAAGATGTACCATTCGCGCATGCAACGCGGGGGCCTTCGGCTACACCGGAGTCTGCAATTGTCGCTGGTCATGCGCAGCGCCCGAGAACTGTACCTTTCAGCAAAAGTGGAAGCTCACGAGCAGCCCGAGGTGCCCTCACCGCCCACTCGCTGCTCTGACCCGCGCCTGCACCCGCCGCGGGGAGCACAAACCGCAGCCGAGTCAGCGACCTCCGGCGGTGAGCAGCTCTGCCCGGAGCCCATGGACACGCAGGAGGCGCCAAGAGCCGAGGAAATCCCTGCTCGCTGTGCCCCGCGCCCGGCCAAAGTCAGCCGCAAGCGGCGGAGCAGCAGCCTGAGCGACTGCGGGGACGCCGGACTGGTTCCGAGCAAGAAAGCCCGTCTAGAAGAGGAGCAGGCGGGAGAAGGGGCGTCTTCGGAGGTCCCCGATCGCCTGCAGCCCTCTCCCGCGCAAGCGGAGGGCGCCTTCCCAAACCTGGCGCGCGTCCTACAGAGGCGATTCTCCGGCCTCCTAAACTGCAGCCCCGCCAGCCCCCCTACAGTGCCGCCACCGGCGTGCGAGGCAAAGCCCGTGTGCCGCCCGGCGGACAGCATGTTAAACGTTCTCGTGCGGGCCGTAGTGGCTTTCTGAGGCCCCCGAGCGGCGCTGCTGGAGCCCAGAGCGCTGGCCGAACCGTTGGCTGGAGTACGCAGACCCGAGGTCAGTCCACCCGGCGGTATCAACCGCGGAAACCGGAGAGGAGCTGCCGCCCGGGCTGCTGAGAAGCCCGAAGACGGACTCTGCCCCCGGGGAGCTGTCGCCGCCCGTGTGCAGCGGCGGCGTCAAGGAGCCGGGGGCGCGGGCGCCTTCCGCCGAGACCTGCCGTGCCCACAGGTGCTGTCTTAACCGACGGGGACGTGGCCTTTCCGTCTCCTGGGACTGGGAGAGGGAGGCTTGGTTCTTGAAACTCCTCAGGGTCGGACTTTATTTTTTACTGGGGGCTGTGCTGCCCTTTCAAGGTTTTTCAATAGTTAATGTTCGCATTCCCAACTCCGAGCATTCCAGGCACTCTTCTTCCCCCCTCCAGTGACACACTTATGCAAGCGGTCATCATTGCGTCATGGGACAGACGTGGGGAGCTTCCTGTTGCCTTACGTGGGCGTGGGGCCTGGGAGGAGGGCCTGGGGTGTGGATCGCCGTGGGGAATGGGAGGAGGGAGGCTTGAGTCACTTCGCCCCCGTGTGCTGCGCCCCTACGCCTTTGGGTGGAGGAAGCTGATCTGATTTCAGGTTGAAATTGTTTTCATTTGGTGTGTTCGAGGTGGGGATATGTTCACTATTTCTAGCGTGACTCTCCCTCAGACACAAGCCAGGAGATCTTTGTTTGAATCACAAAAATGGTGGAAAGGAGATGTTCAGAGAGCTGTAAGGCCAAGATTGGACCAGTTGCTGGTGGACTGCGCTAGTTTAGGGAGAGGGAGATTCTGGCCAGGGCGTTCTGAGAGTCTGTTTACTCTGGTGGATTGTTTAACTCTGTCAATCTGGCCTTTTGCTGGAGACGCCAGATAAGGAAAATAAAGACCATTTGAATAAGAAGTCTGCTGTCTAGTATTCTTCCTTGGTGGGGGAGGGGCAGGGTTAAGGGGTCAGGCTCTGGTGGCAGCTTTCAAGGGCCCCAGAAACCAGTCTGACCGGTTCCCACGTGGGCAGAGTGGGCGGGAGGGGGCTGGATCCCCTTTTCTCAGCTCAATCGCTTCTGTGTTGGGTGACCCGGCGTTCCGACTCCTTATTGAGCCCCCCCCCCATTTGGGGATCCCTTAGAAGTTCCCCCAACAAGTCCGGCAGGAGAAGAGGGTTTTCCGAGTTCAGACGTTTGGCGTCTACTGCTGAGGACAGTTCCCCAAATGTAGTTGGGGAACCACGCCTCCTTGGGAGACTTGAACGATGGCAAGTCTCTCCCCCATTGCACTTGACCAACTGAACTATCTCTGGCTGGGGTTCCACGGCCCCCGGGGGAGCTGAGCACGTGAGCTTTGGAGCGATCTTTCTGCCCTGTTCCGATCTCTGACGGTGTAATTGTGTGGCTCAGGCAGAGAGATAAGCAACCAACCTCGGTTTCCTCATCCGTGGAATGGGCCTCTAAACAGCTTCCCCACGAGGAGGCCGTAGGTTTAGAAATGGCCGTGGGAGCCCTTGCCATTTGCTTTAGCCCCACCCCAGCTCTAGGTTTGCCACCCCAAGGGGAAAAATTCCTCATAATTTACCCAGCACTGGCCAAGGAGAAGGGTGGTTGGGAGGACAAAGAAGCCGCAGGTGCGGGGAGTGAGGGCGGCGGGAGGCGCCGGGAAAGCGCCCACCCTCCTCCCCCTCCAGATGGCTGGCTCCGCCACCGCGAGCCTCCGGTGACCCTGAGGGACCTGACCCTGGGGCCTGAGGGTGGAAGAAGGAGGGTGCGGCGGAGGGGCGGACCCGCTCCATGCTCTCTCCTGCCTGGTCCACCTGCCCCGCCCCACCCCACCCCCACCCTTCCTTTCTCAGGGCCCCTCGGGGAATCTAACCAGCTCGCCTCCATCGCCAACGGATTCCCGAGAAACGTGGGAGACTTAGCGTCACCCACTCGGGGGCCTGACCCAGAACTCCCCAGTGGGACGGAGGGAGACTAGAGGCTCACACCCCCAGCGGTAGCTTAATGCGTCCGCGTGGGAGCAACTCCCCTGTAAACTTGGCGGGGCCCAGGGAAGTCCCCGGCGGCTGGGGAGGGGGCCTCACTGCGCATCCTGTCGCAGGAACCGCCGAGCCCTTCCTTCCGCGGGAAGCGACTTGGCCGACCCCCGCCCTCGCCCTGGCCGCCTGGGGGTTTCCGGTGGTGCCGGCCACCGGGGCTGAGGGCTGGAGATGATGTGGTGGGAGACAGACCAGCAACCCCCTACACACATCCCCTTAAGATATATCTCCCCAAGACCCCATTTCACCAATCGGAATAGGCAAAATCAAAAACTTGTCACAACAACCGACATTGATGGAGCCTGGAATTTTCAGGCCATGATATGGCACTGGGTTACAGATCTACAGGCTCAGGCAACAGAGATAACTCAGAACTATGACGCTTGGTGACAAAGGCCAGCTGCAGAAGTTGTGGTAAGGAGCACAAATCTCTAAGCCAAAGAACCAGCTTCCTGTGTATCTTTGGACAAGTTACTTCACTTCTTTTGGGCCTCAGTTTCCCTGGCTGTAAGTTTTGGAAATAATAGTCCCTACCTCTTAGGTTCATTGTGAAGATTAAGCAAGATAGTACGTGTAAAGTGCTTAGTAAAAGTGCCTGGCACATAGTGTTGATATTTTTTTGTTAGAGGCCAGGATGTCAATAGTGCTGGCCATTTAAAAATATACATACAGCACTACAAGTCTATACGTATGGAAGTGTGTGCTAAACCTAGAGAGTTGGAAAAGCAGTCCCCTTCTCCCTCCAGTAGCTCAGTGTCAACAAGGGGTCTGCCTCCCCTCCCAGCTCCAGAGTTTAGCCAAATCCTAGTGATTTAACAGAATTGATTTTTTTTTTCTCCTCTCCCTCCCACACTCATGGTTTTCTCCGCCCTTACCAATGACTCCTACCTCGAGCCCTGGGCCTGTCTGTCTACATTTGCCCCTGGCAGCCTCATTCAGTCTTAGGGCTCTAAATGCCACCTCTCTGCTAACTTCCAAATTTATTTCTCCATCCCGGTCTCTTTATAGGGGTCTAAGGTATTCCAAACAGAACAGGACCCAGAAAGAATTCTTGGTTTCCTGCCACCCTTCCCATTGAGGAATCCTCCTTGAATTGAATCTCTTTTTCTTCTTGCTCACACTCCATCCAGTCACAGGGACTGTCATGTTGACCAATTACCCCACTCCAAACCTTTCTCCTTCTTTCATCACCTTTCATCCAGATTAGGGCAGTGTCTTCCTGCCCTTGACCCCCACAATCTAGTCTATACAGCAGCTGCACCAATCTTATAAACCACAAACTGGATCATTTCATTCTCCCGGCTCCCCTCTGCTCCTCCCACACTGGTTTCCTTTCTGCTTGCAAAACAGGCCAAGCATGTTCCAGCCCAAGCCTCAGGGCCTTTGCACTTGCTATTCTTTCTGCCTGCAGTGCTCTTCTCCCAGATACCCACAAATCCATTCTCACTTTCTTCAGGTTTCTGCTGAAAAGTTACCTCCTTGGGGAAGCCTTTGGCTACCTGATCTAAAATAGCACTCCACTCTGCCACTCTGCTTAGCCTTCCTTAGAGCTCTGCTCACCGTCTGAAAGGATTTATTATGTTCTATTTAGCATCTGAAACCTCATTCAAATATCAGTTCCACTAATGAATGCCTAGCCCAGGCCTGAATGAATGAACGAGGTTGTCTTGGGTGAGTAAGCGCTAAGCGCTTAATATTTATTATCATTTAATCAGTGGCTTCTCGTAGCTCTTAGAATAGAATTTCCCAAACTTCAGACAGTTGAGGTTCAGGATTTTATCAGATCAGTCTGACAACTGTATTATTATTTATCTAATTTTTAAAACAACCCACTGGTTAATCACTCACTATACTTAGAAGGTAGCTGTTCATAAAAGTTACAATGAAAATGAAGTCCTGTCATAAGATCCCACTGAAACATTAGCCAATGTGAGGTTCCAGGCAGCTTTCTTACTTACAAAGGAAAATCAGCAAGGTTAAAGACAAGCTGTTGCCAAAGAAGGTAGACTATCCTTAAGTCAAAAGACTAGCTGGGACTGAAAGCTGAAAAGGAAGGGACTCTGAGAGATGCATTCCATGTTATTCAAATAACATTGAATCGTTTTGCCCACTGTCCCAGATTTAGGAAAATTCTTCTGAAGGACAACAACTCTTATGACTGTCCTGCTGGATCTGGGCCCAGCCTACCTCCGGCCTAATCTTACATCACCCTCCAGACAAACTGACCTGCTTTTTGTTTCTCATACTTCCACAGTCTTCCCAGGCACAGGGCCTTTGTGTATATTGTGATCTCTCCTAGAGCGCTTTCCCCTTCCCTATTCACCTACTTAAGTCAGCTCAGCTTAAGGGAAAATTATCAGGGAAGTGTTCCCTGTCTGCCACCCTCCTCCCATTTTGGTCCAAGAAATCTATATTTATTGACACTCAGATCAAGAACTTTTCTTTTGTAATATTTATCACAACTGCAATTTTATATTTGTTTCTGGGTTTTTCTCCTTTTCTAGCTTGTGGCCTCCAAGAAGCCAGAGACGAGTCTAACAAGTGCTTACTTGTTTTTGTGAACGATGCCTTTGCAATTTTCCTTTGAGGTCGGTCTTTTTAACGTCCATTTTTTTACAGACCGGGAAACAGGCCCAGAGAGGCTCGCCCTGCAGGAGAGCAAGTAGGATACAGTTCTAGTCGTGTCTCCCATCCACTATGCCAGGGCCCAAGGGACAGACGTCCCAGTTCCGCCTCGACTGAGCTGGGAAAAGGTCGGGCCACAGCTCTGGACTAACCCAGGAGCAGCACCTAGACCGGTTTACCCGGTTCCAGGAACCTGGGCGAGGTACCCGCCCGCGGCGGAAAGACGCTGGCCTTGGGCGAGCTGACAGCCCGGCGGGGCGAGAACTTGATCTTCCCCAGGAAATTTAATTCTCGGGCGGGGCACTTGAGTTGGGTCACCAGCCGCGGCTGGGGGGGAGGGGGATGGAGAGAGCCGGGTGTCAATCACAGGCGCAGCGGAACATGCAAATTTGCCCCGCCTCGTGCTCTTCCCCGGGCCTCTGCCTCACGCTGCGCAGAGCAACTCTCAGGAACTCCCAGTATAGTCGGGGGCGGGGGTGGTGGGGGTGTGTGTGTCACGCCCCTCTGCCCCAAATCTGTCCCTTCCAGATTCCACCCGGACCCTCAGTGCTTGGCCACGCGTCCAACCCCCAGCCTGCTCAACTAACGCGGGGGCGGGGCTTCAGCAGCCAGACGGGGACGTGGAGGCCATGCTGGGGGCGTCTGGGGCTTAGGGTCAACTGGGAATCAGAAAAAAGCGGAAGGAAAATGGGGATTGCCAGAGTTTGAGACTCATGCTACCGGTGCTTGGGATGGAGACTGCCGAAGCCTCCCCAGGGTAACCAGAGCCCTCACATCCGTGCTCAGGGGAGCCTAGAACCCCCACAGCAGTGCCCAGTGGGAGCTCAGATCCACACGCCTGTGTTCAGAGGAACCCAGACCTTCCCTATCTGTGTCCAGGGGACTCAGAGCTCCTCACCTGTGTCCAAGAAGCATAGACCGCCCCCACATGTGTCCAAGATTGCTCTCACGAGGGCCGTTTATATCCGTTTACTGAGGCTCAGACTAAGGAGTTACCACCCACCTCTGTGTTAAGGGGAGCTTAGATCTCGCCAAATTTGTGTTCAGGAAAACAGCTCAGTGGCTAAGGCTCTCCACTCGAACATTCAGGCCTGAGGCCTCCACAGGCCTGGCTCCCCTCCTGACCCTTATGCATGGAGCCCCTCAGCAGAAATCTCGCTGCCTTCCAGGCTCCTGGCCCATCGGCCCCAGACCAAACACCCCCGCCCAGCATATTGTCAACAGTCAGTTAAGAAATCATCTCAGCAGTCACTTCTCCCCCTACCCCACTTCCCTCCCACACCTAGGCGGCTCTTGGGCCCCCTGGGGGGTCTTCCCCACCCTCCACTTGACTGGCACCAATTAATTTCCTCCTCGGTCTGTCCACCCACATCTGGTTGCCAGCTGCTTGCCTTCACCCTGCCTGCCCCCCAGGGTCTCCTAGGGAATTGTCAATAGCTCCCCTCTCTGCTCCCCCCAAACACAGACTGCCCCGCCTAAGCACACCCCCGCTCCCAACCACCACCACCACCAGTCTGCTAATCAGAAGCCAACGGTTAGGACGTGGTGGAGAGATCTGAAATCAGATGGAGGAGGGGTGTGGTGTGAAACTTTCTGACCCAGAGATGCTGCTGGGGCAGTAGGGAGGGTCGAATGGGGTGGAAGGAGGCAGAAGCTTTAAGCTGTAACTAAAGCCTCAAGATCAAAGCCCTCTGGCTTCCAGATGCGGGGGGCGGGCAGGGCTCAGCCCCCCCTTTCCTCGGAAACCCCCTGAGACGTGGCGGTGACAGCCCTGCCCCAGCCCTCGAAGGGCGAGTTTCCTTTTCCTGCGCTCTCCCTCCCGACCGTCTGGTCTGTAGCCTGGAGACGACAGGGACCTGGCCCTTTTGAAGGGGCTCCCCGGCGGGTCTTCCAGGATGAGAGGGAGGGGACCGGCTGAAGAACAATGGGCTTCTGTGGCTGCAGGACGCCAGGCGCTTCCTGTTAACCGTTTCCTGGAGGTGTAGCTGTGGGGAGCACCTCCTAGGCCCGGTCTGTGTGAGGGGTGAGGGGTGTGAGGGGTGAGGGGAGCGAGGGGATTGATAAAGCAAGCCAATACACAGCATCTTTTTCTGTTCCAGGTGATAATCTAAAAAATGCGGATGTGGATGCATACCTTGCCCTCCTCATTGGCCTCCCAAGGCCTAGTTCTTTTCCCCTCAGGCTGAGGGTTGTGCAGCCAGGAGACTGGGCGTGGCTCTCTGGGGAGAAGTCTCTGTGCTGAACTCTGAGAAATCCTAAGGTCTCTAGGGCTGGCTAGGCCGGGCCGGGCCAGGGTATCCAAGTGTCCCAAATGACTGCAAGGCACAGCTATGTCTGCCAACACTGTCCTAGCTGCCCTGCCCAGTTAGCCATGAGTCACGCCCCCCTGAGTTCCATGGCTGGTCTGGGCTTCAGTTTCCCTCAATTTGGGAAGTTCTCTCAAGCTCCTGACAGGAGCACAGGACAGTCCTAAGGGGCTGGAGGGAGCGAAGAGGGAGCCTTGGTAACGCTTTGCTTCCCTGGGAAGACATGATAGGGAATTAGCGGCTATGTTAATTGAGGCTGCATGCAAAATCTCCTCTGTTGACAGAGCCAGCCTGAGAAGCGCCCTTAGAAGCCTTCAAGGGCCCCTGGAGACTCAGCATCCAGTGAGTGATAGGTCAGATGACACTCTGTTTTAAGAAGAGGCAACAGGTATTGATACTGACAGCCAGATGCCGTATATACGGCTGTTTATGGTATTCACTTAGCTCTCCCTGAAAGCCTGGGTCAGAATTAAATCAGGTGCTTTCACTAGCCCCATTTTACAGGTGAAGGAATTGAAGCATGAAACAAACGCATATCTCATAAAGCAAAGTCTATTATTTTTCTTGCTCTCCTGGATTTGGGTGCAAGAGGTGGATTGGGGAGGGACCTTTGTCCAAACCAGTGGACCTTTGCTTATATATAGCCAGTAACTGGTCTCTGCTTCACAAATGAGAGAGCCCAGGTCTCCCTGCCACCAATGGGCAGCCTTTTCTCTCTCGCTCCTCGAATCTACAGCTGAGCACCCATGAGGTTCACCGGCCAGGTTCCCCACTTCAGCTTTTTCAGATCCACTTGCTGGGTGGACTCTGCCATCTTTTCTCCCCCTTCCACAGATGAAAATATCCCAAGGGGCCAATTTCTACATGCTCTGCCCAGAAGCTTGATAAAGACAAAATTTTGTGGGGGGTGTGTGTGATCATTATTTACTGAGCAAAATCAAACTGCTAGACTGGAAAGGCTGCTGCCGGGCCCCCTGGCTGGGTCTGGAACAGGAAGTGGTTCAGTGCTTCACCCTTTAGACCCAAGGGCGGGGAGGGCCCGTCAGAGGCTACTGGCCCAGTCAGGGGCGTAGTAGAGGCCAGAGGGGCCCAGGTCTCAACTCAGCAGCTGGGGCTCAGGCTGCACTGGGCTCCAGGCCAACCCACCACCAACCAGCCTCCACATGAAGCCCCCTCCTTCCCTCCCCTGCTTTGGCCCACCCTTCAGAAATGAACCTTATCCTGGCTTCTTGCCACAAGAAAAGCCGAAGCAAGCCTGCAATTACTCACTGCCAAGTCCCTAGCGGCTGCAGCAATCAGACTCAGCATGAGGCGGGAATGGGGCTCCTGGGACCTTGTCCCCGCAGGCTCAAGTTCGCAGCACTGTGTTCCATGTATTCCCTAGCTACACTCCAAATCCCCACAGATGCTGCCTTATAAACAGATACTGGAATTTTCAAAGTGCTGTCATATTGTTTGAGACAAGGCAGTCCCTTTCAAGAGGGGCGAGTGTAAAACCAGTCAGAAACTGAGGCTCTGAGAAGGGGACCTGGGACCGCCGAAGCCTTCCTTTCAAACTGGAGTGTTGGAGGGTTCTTCCCTCTCCTTGCTGGAGATGAGGCCGGGGAAGAGGGAGTGTGCAAGGGAGGGCCCTCGGGGACTTTGCAGTCAGTGGCACTTCTCTATCTCCCAGTGCAGCCTTGGCGCTCTCTTCCCCCTTGCCTCCTTCTTTACTCCCCAGGCTTTTCCCTCTTTCTCATGACTCTGGACATCTGTGGGAGTGGAAGGCATAAATGTCACCCAACCTCACAGTGGTTCCACTGTGACTAAAGCCAGCCCTGTTCCTGAAGGCTGGAGCCAGGGTCCACCTCTAGGACCACATGTCCCACACATGGACTTGAGTTTTTGATCTGAATGGACAGGCAGGCGGGCTTGACCTCAATATCCTGAGCTGAATCTAGGCCCATCAGGTTACACACAGCCACAGCCACACACACACATGCACGCATGCACGCAGTTCTTGGGAAACTCTCTGCCTCACCCTTCGAAGGGCTGAAGTTCACTCCGATTGTCCTAATCGGATCACCGTAGTGTGCCTACCTCCTGCTCTTGGAGCTTGGCGACTTCCCCTCCTTGCAGCTAGCCTGGGGAAAGATCCTCAGCTAGACGCTTCTGCCATCCTTCTACTGACTACCCCCCAGGTCGGCCAGGCCTCCCGCTCCAGGTCAGCGTGAATCTTCCCAAATCTCCTCCTCTAACTCCTATTGCACTTTGAGTCCATCCTGTCCCATTGCCATGGCATCAGCGGTCACTAGAAACCAGAAGGTCTTATGCCCCCAATGCCCCTTCCAGGCTCCGGCACCTCTAAGCCAGCAATCATTTATTCAGCACACACTGAAGCTATGTGTCACCCCGGAGAGAGGCAGCCACAGCACTTGTCCAAGTTTAACTGATAAGTGTTGGATTTGAACTTGAGTGTGTAGGGCTTGGAGACTGAGGGCTTAATAATGATAGTAATCATACAACTATTGCTTACTGGTTTAAGCACTTCACTCATATGTACTCACGGAGTCCTTGCAACAAAGATTTATTGTGGCATTATTATCCTCATTTCACATCGAGGAAGCTGAGGTACAGTGAGGTTATAGCTTGCCTGCTGCTATATAGATTCTTTGCAGCTAAAACGTTCCAGAGCCTGGATTTGAACCCAGGCCTATGCTAGGGTTTCTCATCATCGACATTGGGAGCTGGATCACTTTCTGTGGTGGTGGCTGTCCTATGCATCAGAGGACATTGAGCAGCACCCCTGGCCCCCGTCTACTAGGTGGGCCTCCTCCTATAATCATGGCAACCCAAAATGTCTCCAGATGTGGCTGCATGGTAGAATGGGGTGGGGAGACAAGCTCATCACCTGCCTTCCACTGTCCTGCCTCTACATTCGGCCACCTGCAAAGTAACACTGTGTGTGTGTGTGTGTGTGTATTTCCCCAAATTTGGCTTCAGTCTTGGTGGTAGAGGAGATTAGCAGGTTCTGAAATCTTGGGGAGGGATCGGTGGGGTCAGCAGGACCACTGCCTGGGCTAAATCCCCTCTGCTCGAAGGGAGGGAGGGGTGGTGGCCCCCCAGCCCCTGGTGGGCGGGCTTACTGGGCGGTGTCAGCAGAGCCCCAGTGGGTGGAAACAGGCAGTCCTTTTCTTCCTTCCTGGTTCCCAGGGGTGGACAGGGGCCGCAGCACTGTCCCTGGGAGCCAGAGGGCGTGGGGATTCCGGGATTAACTGGGTGTGTGCCAGGGTGTGGGCTCTGAGACCCAAGGCCCCTGTGGCCTGGGAGGAGGAATTGGAGGCTAAAGTAGGTCTCCCCACCCACCTCCTACCCGAGTCCCATCCAGCCCTGGCTCTGAGCCAACAGCTGCCGGAATGATGACTCAGAGCCGTGGAGCTGAGGAGAGAAGCAGGGTGCAGGGTGGGGACGATTTCCCCTCATCTTCAGCTTCCCAGTATCCCCATCAGGACCAGGACCCTTGAGGCACATCTCAGACCCGTGGCACTGGTTCTCCCTCCTCCTCCTCCTCCCCTCCTTGCACCCCACCTCCAGTGAGATCTTTTTTTCTTGGCACCCCACCAGGACAGGAAGGCGGAAACGAGTGTGGGGTGTGGAACGTCTCTGAGGTCGCAATATACTTAGGCCAGGACGAGAGTGTGTGTGTGGTTCAAAGGAGCAGGCCCCAGCGCTGGCTTGGCGGGCATGAGGAGTAGGGCCCAGGCCCTGAGCCAGTGTGGGGAGGCTCCTACCTTCTCCCTCTTAAAGACAGAGCTCCTCGGTTTCCCAGGGGGTGCCCAGGGAACTGGAGACAGAGTGGGAAGAACGAGGGAGGCTCTAGGAGTAAAGGCATGCCCTGCACAGTGCCAAATGCATTTATAGTTTTCACAACTAGGATGTTTACAGCTGAAAACCTGAGGCCCAGAGAGGTTAAGTGGCTTTCCTGGGGTGGCCTGGCTGGCTGCAAAGCCAGCATGTGGTTGCCATATTCGTGCATGCATTTTTTCATTCATGCAGCCCTCTTTGCACAGCTTAGCCTGGGCTAGGTCAGACATGAAACCTTCAGGAAGCAAGAAGCAAACTCTCCTTTCTCCTACCTAACCCCTCATTCTTCAGGCCTTCCTTTTCCCTTCCCAAGAAGGTCAGCCTTTCCGTGGTACTACAAGCTGCTCCTGCACAGCACACATCCCAATGGTCATTCATCATTTCTGTGCTTTTTCTTTTCGATTTGTTGATGTGGTTTTATTGATGTGCTCTCAGCCTCCTGCATCTGACTGTGAACCCATGAGGGTATAGGTAGTGCCCATCACAGCAAATCCCCAGCTCCTGGACCTGGGCCTGGGACTCAGCTGGTGCTTAATGTATATTTGAAGGAACGGTAGAGGGGAGTGGGTGGGTTGAGGCAGGAGGTGAGCTCCTGAGCAGACAGCTTGGGGGCTGGCTGGGTGGGAGCTGCAGTTACATGGATGTGGGAGCAGGGCATGGAAGTGGGGGCAGGTGGAGGTGCAGCTATAGACAGGTTGGATGATACTATTACATCCATGGTCATCCTGCACATGTGGTCAGAGCTGGGGAAGGCTAATTTGGGGCTAGAGAGAGCCCTTGCTGTCCTCCATGAGGGAGGTACCTTCCTGGGGCAGGCTTGACCTGTCTCAGCTGGGGCATCTGCAAGTTTGCAATTTCCAGGGCCCAGCTCTGGCCAAGGAGAGAGGCCTTTGTAAAGTCAGACTTGGCTTTCCCCCAACTGGCTAGCCTCCTTATGCTTGATTCTAAATGCCGGCTTGTCACAGTGTCTGCATGCAAGCACACGCCCGCTCCTCTCAGAGAGGATGTGTTTGCAGTGCTAGGGGCAGTGTGCGGGTGGCAACTCTTAGCAAGCCAGTGGCCATTCCCTACCCCTGCGCCCGCCTCACAGTTCTTTTTATATCTCACATTTACAGAAAGCCTAAACATCTCAGCCTGGCCCGGGTGTTGAGGGCTGTTTGAGGCTTCAAGGGAAGCGGAGGAAAGCAAAGACAGTGTGTGTGTGTGTGTGTGTGTGTGTGTGTGTGTGTGTGTGTGTAAAAAAGTGTGGGTGTGTGTGTGTGTGTGTGTGTGAGAGAGAGAGAGAGAGAGAGAGAGAGAGAGAAAGAGAGAGTGAGTGTAGGGGGAGAAGGGGGAGAGGGAGAGAGGGAGAGAGAGAAAACCCAGTGTTGAGGGAAGCTGGCCAGGTCAGGGGCGGCCGCTGGCTTCCTTCCAACAGCCCAGCAGCAGCATCAGATGGTGGTGAGCTATATTTAAAGGCTGCTTTCTCTGCCTCCACTGTGGGGTCCTCACCAGGATGAATGAGTCAGGGCGAGGCCTGGTGTGGCCCCAAGAAGCTGGGAACACTTGCACAAGAAGCAATCCTACAGAAGCTTCAGCTGGGTCCCTGTTGACCTAAGGTCTCCCTGCCCGGGCCACCCTTCTCCATCCCTGACTCAGGGTTGCTCCATAGGCAGCTGAAAGCCAGCAATGGCTTTCTGGGCATGTGCGGCAGCCTCTGCAGCCAGGTAACTCTCGCAGGAATCCTGAGGCACCCACCTCCTCCTGGAGGCACACAGTCACGTTCCCTTGCTTTTATAGCATCATCATGTGCTGCTGCGGTTGGCGCTGTGTGCACACACACACTGCCAGACAGTCTCCAGGGACTTACACACAGGTCCTCCCTATCTTACTCCTAGTTTATTGATTAGAAGCCTGAGGTCCTTGGTTGGAACAAGTCTTAGTCTGTTCAGGCCAAGTATAAACAGAGAATATTACAGACTGGGTGGCTTATAAAACAGACATTTATTTCTCATAGTTCTGAAGGCTGGAAGTCCAAGATCAAGGCTTTGACAGGTTTGGTGTCTGGTAAGGACCCTCTTCTCTCTGTGTCCTCACATGGTAGAAGGGATGAGGGAGCTCTCTGGTGTCCCTTTTATAAGGCCACTAATCCCATTCACGAGGACTCCACCCTCATGACGTACCTCCCAAAGGCCCCATTTCCGAATACCATCACATTGGAGGTTGGCTTTCAATATATGAATTTGGGGGGGTGGACCCAAATATTCAGTCTATAGCAGGATATATGTGTTTGTAGGTGGCAGAGCAGGGATTTGAGGACCCTATTATGCAGGCGTCACCTACTTAGCACAGCACCGACGTCCACAGATGAGTTGGATCCTGTACCTGAACATCAGTGGGATGTGGTGGTGGTGACCCCAGGTATGACAGAGCTTGAGAATGATCCCAGCGTGAGAGGTGTGCAGCTGGACCTGCTCTGTCCAAGACGGTCACCATGAGCCACAGGTGGATGTTGAGCACCTGAAATATGGCTGGTCCAAACTGAGATGTGCTCTGAGTAAAAACTACACACTGGGTTTCGAAGACTTTAGTAAGAAAAAAGAATGTAAAGGATTGCAATAATGTTCATACTGGTTACATGTCGAAATGGTTATATTTTGGCTATATTATGTTAAATAAATTATTATAATTTTATCGTCCTCAAAAAGCCAGAGTTATCATAGGACCTGGCAACTCCACCCCTAGATCTGTGCCTCAAAAGAACTGAAAACAGGTGTTGAGACAAAAATGTGAGCACACATATACATAGCAGCACTATTCAAAATTACCATGTCTACGGCCATGCTACCCTGAACAAGCCAGATCCCATGTGATCGCGGAAGCTAAGCAGGGTTGGGCCTGGTTAGTACTTGGATGGGAGACCACCTAGGAAGACCAGATGCTGTAGGCATAAAAAAATAAAAAATAAGGGATTGTAAGCTGACAAGGTCCTTGCGATCTGTGAGGTCAACCAAGGGTTGTCTCGCCTAAAAAAAAAAAAAAAAAGGCCCAAAGGTAGAAAAACCCTAATGTCCATCAACAGATGAATGAATAAACAAAATGTGGTCCATCCACACAATGGAGTATTATTATTCGGCCATAAAAAAAGTCCTGACACACACTGCAATGTGGATGAATCTTGAATTTCATTTCTATTTAAAAAAAAAAAAAACTTTAAAATTTCACCTGTTCCTTTTTACTCTTCATCGTGGTGACCAGAATATTTAAACATGTCACTTTAACTGCTGGCCTATACCATCAGTCCCCAACCTCTTTGGCATCAGGGACCAGTGTTCCTATGAGAATCTAATGCCTGGTGATCTGAGGCGGAGCTGAGGCGGTGATGCTAGCATTGGGAGCAGCTGCAAATACAGATGAAGCTTAGCTTGCTCACTTGCTGCTCACCTCCTGCTGTGCGACCCAGTTCCTAACAGGCCATGGACTGGTGTTGGTCTGTGGCCCGGGGGTTGGGGACCCCTGGTCTAGACCACTGTGCCTCCCGGGGAATCAGGTCACACTGGAGTCCTGCCCAGCAGGTGAAAACCCTCAGGACCACCACTGACCCAAAGCAGGACAAAGACTATTGTCTCGAGTGCTCTGTCTACCCCAGTTAGTCCACCAGGGGACTTTTGATTTATTCTTCCAGTCATGAGGCAGCATGACCTCACTCTCTCTGGCCAGCAAGAGGGACAGATTGGTGCAGTACCTTGAATCACCTTGAACTTTTGACCACCTGAAGTTCAAAGGCCTGGAGATTGTTGTTCCTGCTTGGTGGTTTAGCGGTTGGCACTCCTAGCAGTCCTAGCAGTCAGGGAGGAGGCACGTGGGAGTGAGTTTACCATGAGATGACAGTGCAACCAGAAAAGGGGCCACAGGATGGGGGGATGGAGAGGGCAGGAGGTGACTAGGTTCCAACCAAGAGGGACAGGTCCTCACCGTCCCAGAGGCAACATGGCTGACTAGAGGGAAACCAAAGGGGTGTGGATCAGGGTCTACCCTTTACCCCTCCCTATATGACCTGGGATAAGACCTTGGGCAAATAATGGAAACTTTCTGACCCTTAGTTTTTTGGTCTAAAACTGTGTCTCTCATCTTCTGCTTCTCCTAGCAGCCCCTCCTCTAACAATGCTCCCGGAGAACAGGTTTGCTGTCTCCGCTGGGAATTTCTGAGAAAAGGTGAAGGCAGAAATTTAGAGGCTCACAGGGCCTCCAGCAGGTAGCTCCATCCTCCTGAGCCATCCGCTCTGTCCTGAGTAGTCGTTAGAAAGTTCCTTCGATAGAATGGCTGGACATTTATATCGTGATGTCCCAGCTGATTCTGCTTCTATCCCGGAGCAGCGAGTCAGGGTGCTCTTGATGCAGGACAGGGCAAATTCCCTGAGTGTGGCGGGAACTCGGACTCTGCACCGAGAAAGATAGGGTTCTTGGCTGAGTGCAAGAGAGAGTGCGAACGCACGGCAGAGTTAGAGTCAAAAGGAATGTTTATTAGAGAAGGGGTGACGCTCCATAGACAGAGCGTGGTCTCCTCTCAGAGGCAGAGAGTGAGAGAGCCTGAGAGAGACCTAGAGGGACAGAGAGAGAGAGAGATGGAGAAAAGACAGGAATTGAGAAAAGACACTGAGAGGGACCCTGAGTGTTTGAGGAATTCGGTTTGTATATCATTCTTAGTTTCTATAAATTACAATTTAAAGACTCTGTTTACCCATTTTTCTTTGATGGTGTGGAGATACAGTGTGAAAGGGTAGGAGTATGCAGCGTGAAAGGCCTGCTGGCAGTTCCCAGCCTTTGATCCATAGGTTCCCCATGGTTTTAGCCATAGGGAATGAATTATTTTGTTTTGTCTAGGGCATCACTTAAGGACTCTGTTGTTCTGTCTTCCTGTTTTCCCTTCATGGGGCGGGGAAATGGGTCGTTAGCAATCCCAGCAGAAATCTTCCTTTGTTCTGGTGGTTTCCTCATGGTCTGGCTGATCAGCACATTGCAGTCTCTGAATATAACTTGATTTAACATTTAATTTTCTTGCCTCCTCCCTACATTCCTCTCACACCCCACCTGCCTCTTCTCTTGGCGCCCCCCCACCCCCCTGGGGTTCCCTAACCATTTACAGGGCTCACTCCCTTGGCCATTTGCCCTCTGGCCTCTAGGTGGCACTGCCTGCCCATGCACCTTGACCCTCATGCTAGTGCAACCCCAGCTCAGTCAACTTTCTCCCCCACCCCTGGCCCTCCTGGGGGCCAGGAGCTAGGGACACAACCTTGAGCAAGTCCTGGGCCTCAGTTTTGGGGGGCTCTGAGTCAAATTTGGTTGTTCGATTCATTGATTATAATGTCATCTTTGATTGACAAGGACGATCTGGGGTTCAGGAACCACTTTTCAGAGGTGTCTGGGCGCCTTTAAAAACTGTTTCCAAATTACAAAAGCGATCGTGCGTTTTGGAGAATTAACTCAGTACGATACTAAAGGCTATAAACCCTCTATCAAGCACCTTCCTGGCCCTCTCCAGAGGTGACCGCTGTCCACAGGGACTGTGTAGCCTTCCAGGTCATTTTCTAGGGAGCAAACGGAGTCTTGGAGGATGCATCACAGATGGCCAGGCCTTCTTCATATTTAAGAGCTGGAGCAGCGGGGAGGGAAGTGAGGGGGACCTGGGCTTGGGTAGAACTGTGTGAGAAGCTGGGAGCGGGGCTGGAGCTCCATAGGTTGCAGGGCCCAAGGAGGTGGGTAGGACAGGGGGACTGCAGAGGGGAACAGGCCACCATTCTGGGCAGGAACAGGCCAGATGGAGTGTGGGTGTTATGTTTAGTGGATGGGGCTTTCATGGCAGATCCAGGGCAGGAGTGAAATGACAGTGATTCCATGTCCATCCCCTCTGCAGACTCTACTCTGGTCAGCAGCCCTCGTCTACTCATCCTCTGCAGTGTTTACATTTGGCCTTCAGCAGGTGTTCAGGCTGCTATAACAGAATATCTCTGCGTGTGGCTTATACCCAACAGACATTCATTTCTTGCTGTCCTGGAGACTGTAAGTCCAAGATCAAGGTGCCTGCAGATTCAGTTTCTGGCCAGGGCTGTCGTCCTGATTCATAGATGGTGTCTTTTTGCTGTGTCCTCACATGGAATAAGGGACAAGGGAAGCTCTCTGGGGTCCTTTTCATAAGGGCACTGACAAGGAAAAAATTCTGCGATATTCTAAATTGAATTACAGCAGGCCAGAGCGTGGAAGGAAGAGACAAAAAGGGGTTGATCAGTTCACGACTGTAGTGCAAAACCAACAAAAGACTAAGACCGCTCACACTCCTTAGTGTACGTTGGAATTATTAAATTAACTTCCAGGTGGTTTTTTCTGAGATGATCTAAAAAGAGAGAATAGCCAGGCACCGTGAACCCCAGGATCCTCCGCTTCTGTTTTACACACGACCTTGACAAGTCAGCTGAGGACTCCGCCGTGGCCACCGCAGCGTGGGCCCTGCTTCGGCTTCTCCCGTTCTCTTTGTCTTTAGCTAAAGTTAAACTTTTCAGAACAGCTTACATCTTTCTTCCCTTAACTTTTTAAAAAATTTAATTTACTGGGGATGACACGTTAATAAAATTATATAGGTTTCAAGTGTACAGTTCAATAATACGTCATCTGCATATTGCATTGTGTGTTCACCCCCAAAAGTCAAATATCCCATTACCATATATTTGACCCCCTTTACCCTTATCGACCTCCCTCCCCTCCCCGCTTTCCCTCTGGTGACCACTAAACTGTTGTCTGTGTCTATGAGTTTCTTCCCTCAGCTTGATGTATAAAGACACTTGCAAAACTCAGGGACGACGGACATGTTGTCTTTCCTACCTAGCCATGCTGCTGGTGGTTTAGACTCCATGCCCCAAGACCGGTCTTCATTTTTTGCTAGCAATGGCCTAATAAACTCTTTCTTTTAAAAAGAATTCCAGCCGTGGAAGTTAAAATTTTTTAACAGCTAATCTCATTCATGGGGACTTCACTCTCATGACCTAGTCACCCCCCAAAGGCCCCGCCTCCTAACACCATCAACGTGGGCCTTAGGATTTCAATGCAGGAATTTGGGGGGTGCACACTTTTAGTCTATAGCATCAGGGAGCATTGGCAAGTGAATGGGTGACTCTTCATCATGGTAGTTGTGTACAGGAGACACAGGTTCAGGGGGAAGTCAGCTTCTGTAGGACGTAGAGTAGGCGACAAAGTCACAATAAACCAAAGTGCCTTACTGAGGGTGAAATGCTTCCTTGTCTGGCTGTGTCCCACACTCTGGTCGTTCTCAGCACCATCATCATCTCAGTTTTTCTGCGTCTACTTTCTTGCTTGTATTACTGCCATGGGTTGAATAGTGCCCCCCGTCCCCAGTTCATCTCCATGTGGAATCAGAATGGGACTGGAATGTATTCTGATACCAAACGTGTTGTTTTTTTTCCTCATGCCAACCAACTCTCTGACACCAACTGGTGTCCAACGATTCAATTAGCTCTGACACGATCTACCTGGGGTCAGTGTCACAAGTTAAAAGGCTCAATTCTAGCCCCGCTTCAGACACTACTCCCAAGTCCAGGGCTATCTGTAGTTCTGACCCACCAGCTATAAATCGAGAGTTCTGCGGGGGAGGAACAAACTTTCCTGTAGCTTCCAAGGTTCTTCTGGCTGGTCTAATAATCAAATAAGACATGAGACAGATTAGCAAGAGAAAATAACCAAATTTAATACATACATACCTATGGGAACCCCACATACATGAGAGGGTCAGAGACATCACATGCACGAGAGGTTCAGAGATAGAAAGGGAACAATATATACAAGACATCCTGAGCTAGGGATGAGATAAGGTGCCTTAGGGCTTTCAAGAAGTCTTTGCAGGATGACAAGAAGAGCAGACCTTTAGAAAGTGGAAGTTTGCCCTGCCCTGTAGGTAGGTCAAAGAAGTTATCTCTGACCATCTCTGATGGGCAAGGCCTCTGATTCAAATTCTTCTAGGTAATCCGGGTGGAAGACAGAAGTTCCTCTTAAACCGGTGGCTAAAGTTGCCTTTAGTTCAAAACAGTCTGCATACCACAGAGGCACATCTTGGGGATGACTTGTTTAAGACACCGACGGTTCCCAGGACACTCCCCCCGCGCTTAATAACTTGCTGGAAGGGCTCGCAGACCTCGGTAAGGCACTTTGGATATTACTGGTTTATTGTGAAGGAAACAAATAAACTGCCAGAGGAAGGGGAGCTTCAGTCCCCATGAAGTTGGGATAGATAACCCACCCTCCCTATGGTACCTGGACGTGTTTGCTAACTAGGAAGCTCTCCTTACCTTTTGTTTTTATACCAGTCTCTAGCCCCGCTTTCCTCTTAGAGATTGGAGGTGGCTTGAAAGTTCCCACCCTCTAATCACAAATGATCTTTCTGGAGACCAGCTTCCATCCTAAAGCTACATAAGGGCCCCCACCCTAAGTCACCTCATTAGCATAAGCTCAGGCTGTGATCCTAAGGGCCCCCTTATGAATAACAAAAGGCACTCCTCTGACTCAGGAGGACATTCTGAGGATTTTAGGAGCTCTATGCCGGGAACTAGCACATCAAATATATTTCAAATATATTCAGATCAAATATGTTTCTTATTAAACCACAGGGACCTTATTTAGAAGTAAGGTCTTCACAGATGTAATTAAGGTAAGGATGGAAATGAGATCCCAACTAGATCGAGGGGGCCCTAAATCCAGTGAAAGTGTCCTTATAAGAGACAGGAAAGGGCGCACAGAGACACAGGGAACAAAGGCAGACTGAGCGAGGCAGCAAAAAAAACTGCCTGCCTGCCTGCCGGCTGCCACCAGGAACGCAGGGGTGGGGGGGTTCTGAAACCCCACTGACACGTTGATTTCAGACTTCTTGCCTTTTGAACTGTGAGAGAATAATTTTCTGTTGTTTTAAGCTCACCAGCCTGTGGTAATTTGTTATGGCAGCCTGGGGAGACTAAAAGTACCACTATTTCGTTAATTTTGTAAAAGCCATCTGTTTTTCTTTTTCTTTTTTTACTTAAATGTTTTATCACTCTAAATCCCTGGTCACTGTAAGATATCGGCCTTGCTGTACTGGAGAGGCTTATTCACATGCCCTGAGTGCGGCTGAGTGTGCTGCCCTGTACTCCGCCTTAACATCGGGCCTTCGCCCCAGCGCTGTGCTGAGTCCCCGAGGGGCCGGCAGTCCACGTAGATGGGGCCCCCGCTTGGCACCCGCACATAGATCTGTGTCTCTCTCAAGCGGATCTCTGTCACCCATCCATGATCCCTGAGTCCTTTGATGGCAGATGACAGAGATCAGGATGTAACCCCTCCCTCCCAATATGTCATTTTAGGATAAGGATTATTTTGAGCTGAAGGCAATTAAGAATCAACAAACGCAGGAAGAGTTCTCTGTCTTCCTCTTTGCTGCCAAAAAACAGGGAATAAATTTCCCTTTAGGAAGGTGACATAAATTTTCCTTTGTGAAGGTGTCCCCGCCTTCTGTAGGAAGAGGAGAGTGCCTCTTATCACTGGAAGTGGAGAGTCAATACTGAGATGAGTCTGAATTAACAAACAAACCCCACTAAAAAATCACCCTTACATTTCTTTAGTTTTCCCCATATATTTCCTAGCCATTTCCCCACAATTTATACTCCCTTGAAGCTCCAACACCCTTTCCTTTATTAAAATGGTATATAAGTCCCTCCCTGAGTTGAATTGCTTCTTTGAATTTCATTTATTTTCTGTGACTTTCCTTTTCTATAAATAGTAATAAAAATTGTGTACCTTCTCTCCTGTTAATCTGTCGTTTGTTAGTTTAATTCCCAGGCCTCAGTCACTGAACTTAAGAGGGTAGAGGAAAAATTTTGCCTCCGTGACACGGCAGTGGCTCCCATTTCACAGATAGGACATTGAGGCTCAGAGAAGTAGCAACTGGAGGCTGTGGATTGCAGAAAAGGGATAGTGATTCCTTGAACCGTGAAGACAGGTCTGAAATGGAGCCTGGGTCTGTTGGAACTTTGTGTCCTAGGAAGAGAGATGCCTGGGGCATTTGCATGGCATCTCTGGCCCTCAGAGCCTGTTTCCTTGCCCTTTCTTCAGGCTTCCAGGTGATGCGGCTCCGCCCAGGGACCGAGGAGATGTAAGACTGGGGCCTAAGCCAAGCACCACTCTTCCTCTTCATTCCCTGATCCCTCCACCCTGTGCCTCCTGGGCAACTTACATTCACTCCAGCCTGAAGGTGTGGGCTATGCAGGCCTGGGATCCAGCCTCCTGGCACTCAGCCACAGACTTGGCCTCTGGGTCCAGGGATGTGGGAAGCTCCGGCAGTGGGCCTTGTTCTTGGCAGACAGATGGCTGCAGCTTCCCTGGCTCTGGAGAGAATTGCATGGGCCCACCCTCTCCTGAAACAGCCTCAGAACCAAAGGAAGGGGACCTTTGCCAGAGATCAGCCTTACCTTAAGCAGGCAGCTGGTCTAGAAGTCTGCGGGGGTTGCGAATGGTCAAGCTGCTTGGTTAGGAAGTTAAAACCCTCTCTAGTTTCTTACTGGACTAGACGCTTCCTACATATGTCATTATTATAGGAGGAGCTCTGCCTGCCCCGCCATTCGAAGTCCCTCAGCCTTCTTTTAAGCTCAAGCTTTGGGGTCTGGAGCAAGACCCCTCGAACATTCTGCTTTGATGCTATGGTAATAATGGTGATAGTAAATAATAAGTTACTATGGGCTAAGTACTGTTCTGAGAACAATGATTCTCAAAGGGATCCAGGATCCTAGAGGATGCTCAGACTCTTCCAGGGAGTACATAAGCCAAACTATATTTATAATAATATTAAAATGTCCTTGCCTTTATTACTTTCATTCTCTCACGCGTGGATGGTGGAGTTTCCAGGAGATATTGGACATTGCAACAAGTCAAATGCAGAAGCGGATGTGAGAATCCAGCCACCTTCTGTGAAGCTGACATTAATAAGATGAAAAAAATGTAAAACAAAGCCTCTCTTTTCATGGAATTTTTTGTTTTGGAAAATATGGTTATTTTTCATTATAAATATTATCGTTAGTGGGGTTATTGTTGACTATAGTTTAAAAACTAATACATTGTTTAAAAAATTTTCAGTGTTAATTTCTAAACGGTAAATACTGGTAGTTATAACCCAAATAAATAGACATAGTTTGGGATTCTTAATAATTTTTTAAAGAATATAAAAGGGTGCTGAGAACAAAAAGTTTGGGAACTGCTAATGTAGGACAAGAGCCCAATCCGGCTCACTGCCTGAATTTATAAATAAAGTCTTATTGGAATACAGCCACATTCACTTATTTACACATTATCTATGGCTGCTTTCCTGGTACAATGGCAGGATTGAAGAGTTGTGACTGAGACGGTCTGGGCCCCAAAGCTGAAACTACTTACTTCCTGATCCTTTAAGAAAAAGTTTGCTGACACCTGATGTAGAATAATGCATTTAATCTTCATAAACAGCCTATTATAGTTTTCATTTTACACATGGGAAAACAGAGGCACAGAAAAGTGAAGTCGCTTTTCTAAGGTCACATAGCCAGTGAGGCTAGAGCTGAGTTAGGAGGTGCTCCAAGACAGGTGGTGGTGCCATGGCCCTCAGGGCCCAGTGACTGACCCTAAAGTTGGGGTGTGGTCGAGTGCCAGTCTGACCCTGCCTGGCCATTTCCTACTTGAACAAGAGCGTTCCTGACTGCCCCCCGCCCTGCTTCCAAAGACTCTCCGGCTGATGTCAGTTTTCTCAAAGCTTGCCAACCAATCAGTGTTCTTCCTTATCTCTGTAGTTGTGTAGGAATGACAAGACTGTATAAAACTGCCTGTTATGTTACAGTCGGGGCTCAGCCTTTGGATAAGAAACCTGTGAGCTGGTGCCGGCATCAATGAACGCTGCTTCCTGCTCATAGCCTCGGTGTCCCGTCTCTCTGTTCGAGACTCCTGCAACAGTAGATGTCTGTGCTTAGTCTCCTCCCGCCTGGTCTCTGATGCCCCTTCTCCTGGTAATAGCACCCAGATGTTCCCCAAGATCCATTCCCCTCTTCTTATCTGAGGACTATGTGGCATTCTCTGAAGGTCTTTCTAGAGAGAACCAGGAGCTGCCCTTCCAGGTCAAGGCCTTTCACTTCAACTGCAACAAGGGGTATAACTGGCCGTATGCTCACCTGAAATAGCCCAGGCCCCTCACCTCTGATCCTTACTTGACTACAGTTTTGTGGCTATCGACCATGTTCACAGAAGCATTTACAGAACAGGCAGGGAGGTGAGGCCCTGGGAGTGGGGGGGTCCTCTACCACCTTCATTCGCTTCTAGAAGCTGGAGTGGGGGTGTGTAACAGGTGTGTGGTAGGAAGGTGGACAGGTTCACTGGGTGGGGCTGAAGGTGGAGGAAGGACAGGCTGTCACTCCCTTCATAAGAACCTTGCCCCTCCCCCCGTACCTCTGATAGGCTGCCTTCACCTCAAGTGGGCTATGACTGTCCTCTGTCCCCCATGGGCTGCTCTAACCTTTGACCTCTGGGACTTCCCACAGGCTATGGATTACTTAGGGGCATCGCAGGAAAGTCTGAGCAACGTGATACAGCTTGGGGGGGGCCCCCTCCAAAGTGGCTTCTTGAGGCCAGGTGGGGTGGGGAGGAGGTGCCAGAGGCCTGGGACTTGGGCAGGGTTCACCTCCCACTGAGGGGAACTATCTGGGCACAGGGCCTCTGAGCTGGGTTTCCCCAGATACCTCCTGCAGGGTGTTTCTGATAGTTTTGCAAATGTTTGGGGCCTCACAGATGCCCCCTGGAGTGTCACTGGCCTAACCATCCAAGATGACTTTGGTCCAGGATGCTTTAAGATCCAGGATGGTTGCTTTTAGGTACGCCGTGACTTGTAAAAGCAGCAGCATGCTGACTGTGGGAGAAATGGGAGCCTGAGGTCAGAGGCATGGGGCATTGCCTTGCCCTCAGCCAGGAGACCCAGCAGGGACCTGGTTAACATCTCTGATCTTGGTTTTCCAGGGCCGGCTAACACAGCCAGGATCCCTGGAGCTCTGGCCACCAAACTCTGTGGGGGCGGAGCTTTCTTCCTTGTTGCTGGCTGGATCTGGAACAATACCTGGACATTGCAAAGAGGGTATGACTGGCTAGATCCAGCTTTCCCATTCTTCTTAGCTACTTTTAAAACATCCCCTTCCATGCCCCCCCCCCAAAAAAAAACGGAACCGGAAAACACTTTGAAGAGGGATAAAGACTACTCTAGTCCATAAGCCCTTTGAGTCAACTTTTTTATTTTTTTTTCTTTTGAATGTCATGCAATAATTCACAGTCCCAAGCCCACAGTTTTCAAACAAGGTAGGAAAAAGGCAAAAAGAAGCAAAGGAAATCGGTGGTGGTGGTTCTTTTTTCTTTTGTTGTTTCAAGCAGGACCAAATGTCAGAAAAAAATGCTTCTTTTCTCAATCATTAATTTTTTTGTCCTTTTTAAAATTGTTTATTTTTTTTAAATCGATTTCTGCAGGCAGTAATAGTAGGGTTTGGTATAACCAGCAAGCACTCCTGTGTGTCTGAGAACGTTGTGTGGGGGGTATGAGGGTGTCTGGTGGAGGTCTGTGTGGGACGCTGGGTTTCCGCTTCTCCGCCACACAGGGGCCACCAGCTCGCGTTCACCAGGGGAAGGAAAGATTCAATTGAGATGATAAAACTCATCAATAGAAGCGATTTTTTTTCTCCCCGTTTTTCTTTTAAAAATGTTTTTTTTTTTTTTTTTTTTAAATTTCCATTTTCCCCAAGGTTCTCCAAAAATGGCTGAGTTAATTCGAATCCCTTGGCTGTGTGGTTTGTCTGTCCCCGAGGACCCCCGTCGTGGGGGGTCGGGGCTGGGCGGGGTACGCCGAGGGTCTTTGTGGGACACCTTGGGGTGTCCCGGCCCTAGAGACTCCCTCCAGAGTCCGGGGGCGTCCGGCAGGTCCTCTCCCGGGCCTCCCCCGTGTGCTGGGCAGGTGGCAGCGAGGTGGCCCCGCGGCCGGGGCGCGGCTCCTCCCCGTGGGCGTG
>NW_006441398.1:510460-523679 GCF_000325575.1 Pteropus alecto
GGGCAGGGGGGGAGGGAGAGAAGGGGACACAGGACATTTGAATGGAAAAAAATGAAAAAAAGCAACAAGCCACAAAGAGACAGAGGGGGAGGACAGGCGGTACGGGGAGGAGGAGACGGGGGAGGAGGGGAAGGGAGAGAGACAAGGAGGGCGGGAGAAGTCAAAAACCAACACAACAAAGTGAAAAGAGAAATGAGAAATGGAGTTTTGTAAGTTTCGGGGTTAAAATAGCAGAAGTTTCAAAAATTACTCACAGGGTCCAGAGGACAGAAATCATAATCGAAACAAAAAACGGAAGCCGGGTTAAAGGAAAGCGAAAGGCAGCGGGCAGCCAGCAAGGCATGAGCCGTAAGGACCAGGCTGGCCGGAACTCAAACGTGATCCACAACCAAAGAGGAAGCAGCTGCAGGCAGGGAGGGACGGCAGGTGGGCAGGGGCTGGGGGTCAGAGTAGGGGACCAGAGTGGCGGGGGCCATGTCCACCCCTTCCCGGGCCCTCCTTGGCTTGGGAAGGAGCCCAGTGGTGGGTAGGGTCAGAGGTCACAGTGGGGAGTGAAGACCCTGCCCAGAGGGCTGTGGGATGTGCCCCCCGCCTCAGGGTCCCCCATGTTTGGGTCTGGGGCAACTCCTGCCACACCCACCTGCCGGTGTGCCATGTGCTCTCGGCCCTCGCTAGGGGAGCGGGACCAGCGCTGGTCCCGGGTCCGGGCTCGGTGGTCCTGCCTCTCTTGGGCATAGCGCTCCTTGTCAGGGGGTGGGGGGTGGTGGTGGTGGTGGTGGTGATGGTGCTGCCGGTGCTTCCGGTCCTTGGGCCGGCCCCGCTCCTGGTCCCGCTCCTTCGGTGGCAGGTCCCCGGACTGGGTGGTCATGCTTAGGTCTGTCCCCAAGCCTGGGCCAGACAGGGATCAGACAGGGAAGGGTAGGGCAGGATATGCACACGGGAGACCAGCAAGGGGGCGTGTGCATAGAGAGGGGCACCTTCCCTGGACCAAGAAGGGCTTGATGGGCACTGAGGGTCTGGTTCCCAGGCTCCTGTGGCCCAGCTTGGCCCCCTTGGTCCCATCTAGGCCTCCCCTTCTTCTCTCTGTGCCTATCCCCCCATGTTTGCTGTTCCCCTCTCCCCTCCCCTGTCCCCTGGTAGAGCCTCTGGTCCCTGGGCCTTGAGGGGCAGCCCACCTGTGTCCACGTCTGTGTATCGGCCCAGGGAGCGCTCGGAGGCGCGGTGGCTGCGCTCACGGCGCCGCTGGTGGTGCCGCTGGTTCTCCTCAGGCGGCACCCTCTCTAGGGAGTAGTCATCCAGCCGCCGGGCCTTAGGGCCCAGCACGGAGGCTGAGCGCTTCATGGGGCTGGTGTCTGAGATGGTCTGGGGGGGGGGACAGGTGGGTGGGCTGGGGTCAGCAGCTGGCACCAAGTGGTCTAGGTCTGTTTTGCCCCACTGGCCATCAGTGATGGTGTGTGACCATCCGGGAGCAGGATCTGAGGAGGGGAGGGGCTTGACTCCTGATTAACCAGGGCCCTGGGACACCTCTGTCCTCCCCCAGCCCCATCCTGGGTTCTGGCCAGAAGGCTCCAACTGATTCACCCTTGCTGCTTCTCAGGACCACCCCTGGGGGTATCCCCCAGCATTGGGGTCCAGCCAGAGACATGCAGGCCAGCTGATGAGAAGACCTTTCCCATCCAGTGCAAACCTGGACCCGGGCACTGGGCAGCATGCCCTGTCCTCACCCCCGCCTGCTCTTTTGGAGGGTGAGAAGCCTTGACTTCCATGGCTGTCAGGCATATAGGCTCAGGGCTCGGAGCCCAGCACCCCAGCTCACTGTCTCCCTCGGCCAGCAGGGCTCGGGCTTTCTTGCCCCCCTGAGGGGCTGCCCTGGCACTTGAGGTCCTGGGAGACCTGCCTTCTCATCCTTGCCCCACAGCCTGGGAGCCTGTGTGTGCTGCACCCCCGGAGTCAAGCCATGGAGAGAGGGGGGCCTTTGGTTCCCTATAGCTGGAAGAGGGGAGGAGAACAGGGCAGACACCCCTTAGGACCTGGCCCAGCTGAGTGGCTGGTGGCACTGCCCGAGGCAGGAGTTTTAAGGGCCATATTGCTGCAGGACCAGAGGGTCAGGAATGGTCAGGAGAATGAGAAAGAGTGGGCCAGGTGTGGGGGGAAGGTCAGGATTCTTGGAATGATGGACCCCCTGGCTTGGGGGCTCTGAGGAAAGGGGGTGGAGGGGGAAGAGGGGTGGGGCAGGTCCACCCCGCCAGTGCACACGTGGGGCACACAGAGAACACAACACAGGAAGATGGGGCTCCATGGGGGAGGGGACGTGATCTGCAAAGAAAGGGTCTGGGTAGGCAGAGATGACAGGACTCCCCTGAGGGGGGGTGGGCGGGAAGAGGGGGCCGGAGCCCAGCTGGGCAGCAGGCGGGCTTGCGGTACATACACTGAGGTTATTCCCACGTGGCCGGCCCCTTCTCCTCTGTCACAGCCCCATGGGATGGTGCACACAGAAAAAAACAGAAAGAAGAAAATAAATATAAAAGCTGAGAGAGGGAGTGAGCTCGAGTGAGAGGGAGGATGGAAGGATGGAAAGAGAGGTTAAAGTCCCTGGTGAGTGGGTGACCCCTGATCCACCAGCAGTCCTCCCAGAGGCACAGAGGAGACAGACAGGAGATACCACAGACAGACAGATGGCAGAGGCAGGAGACAGACAGATGGGATGGCGTGGCTGCAGGCCCCTGCCCCCGGGCTCTGCCTCATGCAATGCCCCAGCCCTGTCTCCAGCTGACACTCAAAGCTTGTTGGGGGGCGGGGGCTGGCCATCAGCTGGGTTTGTCCCAACCCCCTTCCTGGGGCCCAGCAGCTAAGTCTTGGGGTGGAGAGGGAGGCTGGGGCCAGGCAGCCACATGCAGGCTGGGTGCCCCCCGCCCAAGTTCCCAGCAGCCAGAGGCCAGGCCCCTGGGCCACCCTGGCCCAGCCAGGCACAGCGCAGCCTGCCACCCCGTGCAGATGCTTTGGCACAGCACACAGGCAGCCTGCCACAGTCAGACATGCTGCCCTGCCTCTCGGGCTGGGTGGGCAGCCAGCCATGCTTCTGGCTTCTGACCCCGTGGGTCTGGAGCAGCAGGATCTGCATACCCACCCACCCCCAGAGGGCCCTGCAGCTGAGTAAAGCAGCCACGCACAGACACACATCAGGCACACGCCACTGCCCCTCCCCAGTGGCCCCCACAGAGACCAGACAGGATGAACCCCAGCTGTCCCAGGCCCTCCCCACACTCTGCCACCAGGTCCTACAACCTGTCAGGTTCCTGAGAGCAGACCCACACATGCATGTGTGTGCATGTGTATGAAAACACGTGTCTACGTGTATATGTGCGCACGTCTGTGTGTGCGTGTGTGCTTGTAGTCTCATAAATCACCTCCCACATTCCCACATGTGTCCTCCACATCCTCCCACCTCAGCACCCACAAACAGGGCAGCGACAAGCCACTTGGCAGTGGTTACCACACTCTGCCCCAAGGGAGCCCCTTTCTCTTTGCCCTTCATTGGAGGGAGCTAAGAAGACTAAGTCCTCCAGGTGCCCCAGGTGTGGCCAGGTGGGGTCTGCGTGCTGCTGCTGAGGGCACAGGAGACCCCGCCCAGGCCTGAGTTCTGGAGGAAGGAGATGCCCTGGGCTGTGGGATGCAAGGCCTCTGGGGCACAAGTCCCACCACAGGGGGATGGGTGAAAGCGCTCACCTGGTTCTCCGCGGGGAGGCGCGGCATGGAGGTGGCCCTGGCCTGGCCTTCCATGGGGAGGTAGCGCTCGCTGTCTGAGTAGCCATCCCGGCCCATCTCTCGCATCTCCACAGACTGCGGGGCAGATGGCAAGGCTGGGTGAGCCCCGGGGCTAGCTGCTAGGACCCCAGGGACAGCCTGGTGAGTCTGGAACTGCAGGCAGAGGGCCCAGACCCCGCCCTCCTGTATTGCTTGGTCCAAGCCTTTGGGGCAGTGAGGGTACAGAGGCACCTGAGAGTTGGGCTGGCTGTTGGGCATGTCAGTAGGGGGCCCCCGCTCCGGGCTCCATGTGCCCGTCTTCTGGAACATCTCTTGGGCTCGCTGGGTCACCCAGGAAGGGCTCTCCTTGATGCCACTTTCGTGAGCCATCCTGCATGTGGGACACAGGCCAGCGTGGCAGTGGGCACTTCGGGGGCTTCTGCATCTGGGACTGGTGCCCCTGCCCCTCCGTCCCCGCCTCCTGGCCGGAGCCACACTCACAGGCCTCCTCCTGGGTCCAGCTGGGTGGAGGGAAGGGCGTTCTGGCCAGGCCCCCCCTCCTGCGTTGGTGATGGGGGCTCCATGCGCTGGAACATGAGGGGTGTCCGGTTCTGGGGAGGCAGAGAGGAGTATGTGTGCACTGGATGGGGGTGCTGTGGAGGGGACACTAAGCTCACCCATGGCTTGAGTCCCAAGAAGTCATTCTTGACACCTCCCAACATACACACACACACACACACACACACACACACACACACACACTCAAGTCAGATCCATCAGCCAGCCCACTAGCCCCTTCTTCCAAATCCATCCAGAACTGGATCACTTCTCACACCTCCGTGGTCCCCATCCAGGTCCTGCCCCATAATCTCCCACTTGTACTAGAGCACTCGCCTCTTCTCAGGTCTCCCTGCTCTAGCCCTTACCGCCCATGGCCACCAGAGGGCGCGTGTGAACACCTGCTTGAGGCCACTTCCCTCTACTGAGGAACCCCCTCACTGGGAGCCAAAGTTAAAGTCCCCTCCAAGGCCCCCAAGGCCCTGCATAACCGTCACCTCTGCACTCTTGTCTCCTTCCACTGCCCCTCTTGCTCCCTCTGTCCTGCCAAACGACCTCGCTAGTCCCCAAACTTAAACTCACAGTCCTGCCTCAGGGCCTTTGCACTGGCCGTTCCCTCTGCCCAGAACGCTCTTTCTCACGGTGCTGTGTTCTGCCATGCTATATAATTTAGTCATTTGTCATTGTCGACATTTCACCAACTGGGATTCTGGTCTGTTTTGCTCACAGCTGCACCCCAGATCTGAGAACAGCGCCCAGCACACAGTAGGGGCCCAATTGAGTGTTGGCAGAGCATATGAATTATTCCAGGCCATGTCCCCTTGGTATAGCTTTACTTTTCAAAGATCTGCCCTGGGCCTAACCATACCCCACTGTTCTGATTGGTCCTCATGGTGACAAGAAAGCCACTCTCCCCCAGCCTGGGTGACCTCAGAGAGAAGGACACTGGAAGGGAGCCGTCAGGGCCCAGGCCGTACCTGCTCCTCTCGCATGGCCTGTAGCTTTTTAGCCTTGCTCTGCCGGTAGTACTCCATGATCATCATGGCTGCGTAGATCTTCCCCACCGTCAGGTCCGTGGCTGGCGGCACAGAGCGAATGCACCATGGGCAGGGGCTCCTGTAAGCACCAGCTCCCTGACCCTCTGCCTCCTCTTTCCCGCCCCCTCCATCTTGGCGGGTCAGGGCCCAGGGCCAGGCTAGCCTGGGCTCTTACACTTGTGAGGGGTGACCAGCAGGTCCAGCGTCTTCTGGGACAGGTTAGGCCAGATGGCCATCATTTCTTTCCGTAGCTCAGCATCCATCTGCTGTTTGTCGGCCCCTCCTGCAATGTGGGCACAGAGAGGCCCTGTTTGCCTGCTTGGGGGCCTGCAGGCCTCTGGGGCAGCCGCCAACACAGTAGCTCCTGCTGACCCAGTGCTCTGGAGTCCTGGTTCTCTTGGGTCCCAGTGCCCAGTGGTGAATGACCATGGGGCTTCTGGTCCTCGGCAGGGATAAGGCCATGGAATGGCTGTGTGTGGGACAGCCCAGCATCGAGAGAGGCTGAAGGGCCCAGGTCAAAACCTGACTCCCATTTACCGTTCGACTTAGGTATTTTTCTACCGCTCTGTGCCTTACTCTCTCCATTTGTGAAATGAGGATCACAGCAATTGAACCTGTCTCATGAGTCGTTTGACGATTAAAGTAGTTAATGTGCATGCAGCCTTAGGACAGCGTCTGCCATAGGACTTACGCCACAGCAGCCCCTTGGTCTGGGGTGAGGCCCGTGGTAAGCCCCAGGGAGGCTGGGATGCCATGGAGCAGTCTCGATGGGGAGGTTTCGCCCTCAACCTTCTCCTCTCCATGGATGTGACCTTTGGCCATTGCTGATCCCCGACAGCCATGGTGGTCATTAAGGCTCTTTGCCAGCAATTCCTGGTTCCTACCTCTTGAGTGCATGGGAATGTGGCCCATCCTGGTCCCTGTGGTTGTCCTGGGCCATGCGAGGTGTGAGCAGAGTGAGGTGTTACTTTGGGCACTGAAAGGACTGTGAGGAGGCAGGGCCTCGGGGGTGTAAGTTCTCTTTTATTCTGTCATGATGACTGGTGACATTGGGGACAATGGCTGCTCTCTCAGGCCTGGCCCCTAAGAGACTGATGAACAGGGAGCCCCCTGCCAACCCAGGAAGGGCACATGAACGGGAGTGGGAAGTAAATCTTTGTCAGCTTGAGACCATGGTGCTGTTTGTTACGGTGGCACATTCTCATCCATCCTGACTGATACGCCAGCTTACACCTGACTGATACAGGAGCTTCCACTTCTACTTCTTTTGTTTAGAGCCTTCAACCCTGGGCACAGGGGCGTTGTTCCAAACACTTACCAGCAGATATGAAAGAGACATTGATGGCAGATAGAGCAAGGGTCCCAAGGCCCCCTGCTGGGCAAACGTTAACTCTGTAGTTGTTGGATTGTGGGGGGAGGTCCAGGAGATTTGAGGGAAGGGCAGGAGCTACCAGCCACTAGAGAAGTACTTTAGTGTTTTAACAACCATCTGCCGGGGCATGAAGGTTGAATAGCTGCCCTGCCCAGGCAGCCCCGACATCCCTCCATTCACCATCGGCCTCTCCTTGCTCAGACTTCTCCACTCTTCCTCTTCCCAGGTCCAGCCTCGGGCTGCCTCTGGCACCCCTGCCTAGCTTCCTCTCAGCAGATATGGGTCAAAGCACGGACATCTGCCAGGCATTTCGTGGAGCTTTCACTCATCTTCGCCCACGTGACTCTGGAGACAGATGTCTTTACTTTGGGAAAAATCTTTCAGAAGGGCCTTTTCTCAGGTAAAGCTCAGATCGTACTCTGGAGGATACCGAGGTGACGCAGAGTTGAACTGCCTGGACCAGTACAGTCGCCTCTGCTCAGGTCTCCCTGTCCCCACTACAGCCACTAGAGGGCTCCTGTGAGCCCTGTCAGTCAGGCGCCTCCTCTGCTCAGCCCTCCTCAGCGCTCCACCTCACCCAGGGTGATCGCCCAAGTCCACAGGGTCCTGCACAATCTGCTCTCGTCTCCTCTACTTTCACCCTCACTCACTCTGTTCCAGAAACACAGACCTCCTCACTGTTCCTCAAACACGCCAGGCACAGTCCTGCCTCGAGCCTTTGCAAGGATCATTCTTTCTACAAATATCTATGTGGTTTGCTCCCTCCTACAGGTCCATGCTCAAACCCTTTATCTAGGAGGGCGCCTAGCTGCCCTCTTCCCCTTAAAAGAGCCCATTACCTTCTATGTCCTCCTGCTTTATTTCTCTTCTCCATACTTATTGTCTCATGTTGTTGTTTCTGGTCTCACCCACTAGAGGGCATGCTCCACCATCCTGTCCTTTTCACAATTGGTGATGTAAGGGGCTGTGGTCGCTGGCCCCGGCTGCAGGGGGAGGGGCTGATCCGTGGGCCTGGCCTCAGGATGGGAGGTCACGACTACTGTGGAAAACCCTTGAGGAAATCCTGGGGTATCTGGGCTCTCAAGAACCTTGACACCAACCTATGCAGTTTTTCTTTCCTCATGGGAATTAATAGCTATGTGTCCTGTCCACTGCAGCTAAGCGAGGTGCCTGGGTCTCTCTGTGGCTCCTTCTCAGACACACGGGAAGGGAAAGAAGCGAACAGGACATTTCCTATTCAAAGTCACTCTCTCCTTACAGTGTAGATGTTTCCATTTCTAGTGGAGAAAAGGAAGACACCTGGGGCATGGACCGAATTGCGTCCCTCCAAAATCCAGGTCGAAGCCCTAAGCCCCAATGTGAATGTGCTGGGGATGGGGTCCTCGAGGAGGTAATTACACTGACATGAGGTCATAAGGGTGGGCAGTAATCCAAAAAGACTGGTGTCCTATAAGAGAGAGAGACACCAGGGGTGCACATGCCCAGAGGAACGGCCATGTGAGGACACAGCGAGATGGGAGGCCATCTGCAAGCCGAAGAGAGAGGCCTCAGGAGCAACCAACCCTGCCAGCACCTTGGTCTTGGACTTCCAGCCTCCAGAAATATGAGAAAAGAAATTACTGTTGTTCAAGTCACTCAGCCTGTGGTATTTTGTTACAACCACCTGAGCTAAGACACCTGCTCTTGGCTTCTGAGTCAGGTAAGGGAGTCAGGGCAGGGTTTCTCGGCCTCGGTCAGCACTTGTTGACACTGGGGGCCGGCTCACTGTGGGGCCATCCTGTACCTTGTAGGATGTTGAGCAGCACTGACTAGATATCCGCAGCACCCCCTTCCCCAAGCCCTGACAACCAAATTGTTTTCCCCCAGACATTGCCAAGTGTCCTCTGGGGGAACAAATCACCTTAGGCTCTTTCTGCCTCAGTTCACTGGGAAGCCCTGCATTCAGGATTGTCATTCAAATTTAAACAAAGGGAAAATCTTTAGAGGATTTCCAGGTGGCTCTCCGCTGGGGTCTCAAGACTGAACTCCAGGTTTATTCTTTCTCCAGTTACGGAATTATTAACACTAGGGCTCCCAGGGAATTGGGTCCCTCTATAGGCAGGCAACAGTCACCCACGAACCCCTGGTGTCCCAGAGTTTATTGCTCAAGGGCCCTCCCCTCCCCCATCTCATCTGAAGGCCTTTTGGTGAAGGGAGTCCATCAGAGGGTCTGTCTTGCATGCCCTGGGACATTCAGCAGCCTCCTGGCCTCTACGTGCCAGATGCCACTAGCACCAGCCCCCTCTCCCAGTGTGACAATCAAAAAATGTCTCCAGACATTGCCCAGTGTCCTTAGGAGCAGAATGGCCACTGGGCGAGAGCTACTGACTTAGGGTTTATCCTGATTTCACTCCACAATCCCGACCCTGCTCTCTCTTTTCCCACAGTATTTCTAACCCTTGAACACATTACTTTACCACTAATCATCTTTATTATTTGTTGCCTGTTTCCTTGGAGCCGCACGAGGGCTGGAGGTTCCTCTGACTTTCACTGCAATGTCCTCCGTGCTGAGGACAGGGCTGGGCACACAGCAGGCACTTAATGAACGTCCTTATCCGATGACCCGTGGCCAACCAGTTTCAGGCAGAGAACAAGGTACCCTCTTTGGTGAAGGCAGGTCAAAGCCTTTCGGCTCCCAGGAGGCCCACCCCAGAACCTTCCAGGCCATTGCAGACCCCACCCTCGGACAGAACCTGATCTTTCAGGAGATTAAAGGGTGAGACAGTGTCCTTTGTCTGGTCAGCCATGTGGAGTCCTGAATGAGAGTCTGGGCTGGCCCTGAGTGGGATGAGCCTGAATTGGACCCTTTCTAAGACAATGACAAAAGGCATTCCTATTTTTTGAAGCTGAAATCCCCTTGCAACCAGTGGCACACCAGGGCTGAGGACCACACGGGCACAAGGAATGCCAGAAAGGGTAGGGACCTCCAGTACTGGTCCAGGTCCTGCCCGGAGCTTCTGCAGAAGATCTCAGCCTGGCCAATACCTTGATTTCGACTTTGTGAGAGCCCGGTTGAGCCCACCTGGATTTCTAACCCAGGAGCCCCCAATCCTTGGGCCACGAACTGGTGCTAGAACTGGGTAGGAACTGGGCCACATAGCAGGAGGTGAGCGGCAGGTGAGTGAAGCTTCATCTGTATTCGCAGCCGCTCCCCAGTGCTAGCATCACCGCCTCAGCTCTGCCTCAGATCATCACGCATTAGATTCTCACAGGAGCACCGGTCCCTGGTGTCAGAAAGGTTGGGGACTGCGGAACTGTGAGCTGATAATGGGTGCACTTTAAGCTGCTAAATTTGTGGTCATTTGTCTACAGAACTGTGAGCTGATAATAGGTGCACTTTAAGCTGCTAAATTTGTGGTCATTTGTTACATGGCATAGCTAGCTAATACATAAGCTGTCAAGGTTTACAGTGAGGACAAGACAGATGGCAAGATGAGCCCACGGAACATGACTCTGCCATCTGATCGCAAGGAACTGTTGCCCACCCTTCTGTTTCCTCACCTCCTGGGGCAGGACCAGCTCCAATCGTGTGAATGAGGGACCCACCTGAGGCTGTTCAGTATAGACCTGGACCCAACTGGTAACATGTGCTCAGCTGCCTGGCAAATCCGGGCCGCTCGCCTCTGACTTGTTGCATGAAAATGTTCTGCTGTATGCCAGACGAGGGCCTGATCCCTGCCCCCACCCTCCCACACTTTTGCTGTCCTGAGCCTCATCCTCCCTTCCTACGATTCTTTCTTGCTCTCTTCTGTGGTTCCTCCGGCTCCACCTTCACCTGCATGTTCCCCACCTGTAATGGCGTCTGTCCTCAACTCGCTCCCCTCTGCTGGCCAGTGTCCCACTGGAAGTGGATGACCTCCCTCCCCCAAATCCTTCACCTCTCCAGCAACTTCCAGCCTTGGCTCCTCCTCCCCCTTTTCCCTGAAGACCCTGGAAGGAGCCTGTGTTCCTGAAGTTTGGCGTCCCTTCTTCCTGACACCCCAGTGGTTCAGCTAGGTGAGGCCCTGACCTTCATGTTCAGCCCCTGAATTTCTGACTCTGCAGGAGGATGTGTCCAGCCTTCTGCCAGTTCCTTTCCTGACTTCCTTCTCTCTGCTGATTGCATCTTTTCTCTCTGACCTGCTGTCCCATCAGCTGCCAAGTCACATCTCCCGTCAGGCCTCCGAAACCCACTCCACGTGGGGGACCCTGACCCCTCCATCAGAGATGCCCTGCTCAGGGTGGCCAGTGGTGACCTGTCAAGAAATCCACCAGTCACTCTCAGTCCTCATCTTCCCTGGCCGCTGGGCAGCCTGACACGCTGGTTCCCTCCTCCTGGAGACACCCTGCTGCCCAGGTCTCTGCCCGCCTGCCTGGCCATAACTCGTCGGTCTCTTCTAACACTGGCCTGGACCTGGGCTTGGTCTCTGGGGGGTCTCTCGGCTCACATTCATCCCCTTGGAGAGCTTGTCCAGTCCTCCTGGCTTAATTATGTCGGTATCTGATGCCTCCTGACTTTTCATCTCCGGCCCCTACGGCCATGCCACCCTGAATATGCCTGATCCCGTTTGATCTCAGAAGCTAAGCAGGGTTGGGCCTGGTCAGTACCTGGATGAGAGACCACCTAGGAAGACCAGATGCTGTAGGTTTGTTTAAAAAAATAAAAAAATAAAAGACTCATCTCCTCGTTCACCTCGCCTCCTTCAGAACCTTCTCGGTGAGCCCTCCCCACCACTTGAAGTGTAAGCTGGATGGCCCCTGCCCATCCCGTGGTTCCACATGCCATGGCCAGTGCTGCCCTCCATTTGCCCCTAACCTGCCCCTCTTGCTTCTTCCCTGTCTTAGGCGATGGCCCTGCCCCCAAGTCAAGGGTGGCCTTGCCTCCTCCCAGTTGTGCCCTATCCTACACCCCACATCCATTCCATCAACCATCCAGTTGGCTCAGCTCCCAAGAAATAGCCAGAATCTGAACACTCGATACCGTTTCAGTCAGGGTCACCCACCTGGGTTCACCTGGATTAGGTCAGTGGCCTCCACTCTGGCCTCCTTCCCATCTGTTCTCTCCACTGTGGCCAAAGGGGCCTGTTCAGATGAGAGTGGGGTGGGGCCCCTCCTCTTCTCCCGGTGCTGCATGGCGCCCCCCTCACTCAGAGGGCAACTCAGTTCAATGTAGCTCCAGGTGGTGTCCAACCCCAGGGGCTTTGCACTTGCCCATCCCTCTGCTTGGGGCACTTTTCCCCCAGGCATCCATGTGACTCAGTTCATCTCCTTCAGAACCTCCTAGGGGAGGCCTCCCCCACCGGAGGTAGGCTGCCGCGTCCCCCATGTTTAGAGTGGTGGCTAAGACACAAGAGGCGAGCACTAGATGTTTGCCGAGTCAGTGGGTGAGCTGGTGAAGGTCAGGACAGGGACAGGGCAGTGGCCCCTCCACTTTCAGGAGAGGAAGGGGACTCCCAGCTGCCCACGGGCTCTTCCCTCAGAGGCCCCGCCTCCATCCTGCTCTACCCCTCAGCTCCCGCCCCTGTCCCCCTTACCCTTGGCAATCTTGATGTCCAGGGCTGTGCGGATTAGAGCCATGAGGGTAGAATTGAAATGGACGGTGTTGTCATCGGCGACGGGCAGATCCATCCGCAGGAGCCTCTGCACAAAGCCAAAGGCGAGGGCAGTCATTCTCAAGCACCCCTCCCCCTCCCCCATGAGCCAGACCCGCCCTACCCCGGGAGCCCCAGGAAGAACTCTGAAGGCAGCAGCTAGGGTGCCCCCTCCCTCAGGTTACCTGTCCCAGCGCTCTGTTTCCCGACTTCCCCTGGTGGCCCGTCCGGAGGGCCCTGGGGGCTCTCCTATGCCATCAGCCCCTGCCCCTTCCCCTTCCTCTCCCGCCCGCTGGACCCTAGAGCTGGCATTTCTAGGTGGGTCCAGAGCCTTGCCCTGCCCCAGAGTTCTTCTGGATGGCTCCGTTCCGTTCTGACCCCAAAGAAGAAATGCACAAGCCAGCTCACAGCAGACATGCAGCAGCCAGGCAGAGGGGTCCAGGCCACAGCCGCCTGGGGCCGCTGGCTCCCCGCCCCCACCCCCGCTTGGCCCAGATCAGACCAGATGGGCACAGACCACATAATTCCTCTGAGAAGCAGCAGGCAGGCGGCCCCCCCACTGATGGGGTGGGCCCCTCGCAGACATGCAGCGAGGTGGCCATGACACACAGAACGGCAGACGGGCGCATGCAGACGGAATCTCGAGACTCATTCATAGCTCCGTGGAAAGTGTATCTCAGGGCAAGTCTGGATCTTGGCTCTGTGCGATGGCGGGGGGAGGGGTGAAAGGGGTTCCCGTGGCCCAGGGAAGAAAAGACTCCCGGTGTCCCAGGCAGGGGCTCTGGCCCCCAAGGTTGGTGACATGGGAGAGGGTGCCGGGTTGGTATGCACCAGCCCAGGCTGAAGTGGGACGGAGATGGGGGTTGAGGGTGACTTTGGGGTTCACCTGGGGATTCAGA
>NW_006441398.1:523720-542104 GCF_000325575.1 Pteropus alecto
CCCAGAGTAGACCGGGAGAGGGGGGTTGGGGTGAGGGAGGGGTAGGAGGGAGGCCGCAGACGGAGACACACACAGACTGGGCTGCTGTGCATGACTGTGCAGGTCGTGCACTGCACAAAGGGATCCCCATCTTAGAAATCGTGGATTTGTATATTTAAATGACAGCTTCCCAGCTGCTAGCAAAGAAGTGTCTGGTTCTCACCACGTCGCTGGATTGCAATTTCCCACCAGACAAAATGTTCTGTGGAGACGGTGGGTGCTCTTTTCAAATTTGCACCAATGTGCCTTTGGTCCATGGCAGCCCTGTACCATGGCTGGAAAGGAAGGGCGCCCCCTTCTCTCCAGCCTGTGGGTATGTATGTGGGTGCATGCCCACACACACACACACACACACACTCAGGCAAGGAGGGACCAACGGGGGGGACAAGACGACAACTAGAGACAGGAGGGACAGGTGCGGGATCTTTGAGATGCTGGTGGGGCAGCCCCATCCAGGCCTTGGAGGAGGGGTGTAGGGAGGGACGAGGGAGAGGAATGAGTCGTGGGGAGGCAGGAAGGAATGCCATGACAGGGGAGGGAGGGCTCTCGCAGACAGAGGGTGGGCCGAGGTGGATGGGAGAATGGGATGATGGGGTCATCTTTTTTTGGTCGGGGGTGGGGGACTTTAAAGGTCATCTCTGAACGCCTTGTGGATGAGTTGGAGGAAACAGAGCATCTGTCCTTGGGTGCCAAGGGAGATTCCGGGATGGGGTCTAGAGGGGTGGCCTGGCCCAGCCGCCTGGCGGCAGGACCCTTGCTTCTTCAGCCAGCATGCACCACCACCCCCGGTCGGCCATGGTGCCTGCCCGCCCCAGGCTCCCGCCAAGGCAGCGTGCATGGCCTGCATCAGGGTGCCACGGTCCAGGGGTCCAGCTGCGGCCCGCCTGCCCACTCTGGAACAATGGAGAGGCATTTTGGGGTGTCTCGGGGGGAGATAGGTGGCATAGGGACAGGGGCTGGGGAAGCACTCTGGGGGGAGGGGGGACTGGGGAGGAGAGGCTGTGGGTATTCCTTGGGATGTCTTGGATCCCCCAAGGCCCTAGGTCAGAGATCAGCTTCAGGAGTGTGTGTGTGGGAGGCTGCTGGACCTGGGGCTCAAGATACAAAAGATGGGGCCAGGGCCTCGCCTTATTGGGGGCCAAAACCCCCCTGCTGAAAGGTACCTGCCTCGGCCTGGGCATGAAGACTGCTCTGGGTGGGTAGAAAAGAGGCAAGGTGGTGACCACCCCACCCCCAGGCATGTTTGTATCCAATTTGGTTCCCTGGGACCAGATGCGAGGGGACCTGGGGATTCCCCTCCCCCTCCCTCCGGCATGTCGGCCATAATGGAGTCTCAAAACACCAAGACACACTCATCAGAAAGGACGGACACAGTGTGCTGCTGAGAGTCAAGGGATGGTCATGATCCATTTACTTGAGGAGGAAAGGAAAGAAAAAAGAAAAAAAAAAAAAAAAAAGAAAAAAAGAAGAGGAACGCTGGAAAAAGAGACTCGGCTGGTTGTTCCTGGCCAGCACTGAAAAATCCCCAGTGCCCGGACGTCGGTGGTCAGCAAAGGTAATCTACCTTGTAAGCCACTCTGGCCGGACACTTCTTCCCCAGACCCAGGGGCGGAGACATGTGTCTCAGCATCTGATACATGTCCGGGTAAGGCATGCGGCCCCTGGCAGCACCGAAAACAAAAACGGGAGTGGGGGACAGAGAATCAAAGGGGGGGGGTAGGGGGGGTGGAGGGAGGGGAAGGGACGGAAGAAAAAAACAAAAAAGAAAAAACCAAAACCAAAACCACAAGAGCCGAAAAAATATAGAAAGAAAGATGTAGAGAACAATAAAATAGGTATTTCAAATAAATGGAAAAGAGGAGGAAAAAAAATGGAAGAAAAGGTAATTAAAAAAAAGATTATTTCACTGCTCATGAGCAGGGAGAGAGAGAGAAAAGAGAAAAGTCAGATTCAGTTTTGACTCTGAGCTATGGTTCTGGTGGAATGAGGGGTGAGTCTCATTTTGGGGGGCCTGGAGCAATGTTTTGGTTCGCTCTTATTTTAAAAATGGGGTCAAGTTCTCCGGTTTGGCTGAGGCTGGTCTCTGAGGGGGCCTAGATGGGGAGGAGGGGCTGGGGTGGTGGGGGAAGGGCTGGGGGCTTCAGGAGGCGAAGGGTGGAGGGGGAGAGAGTGTAGGTGATGGTGGGGGGCACAAAGCGAAGTTACGATCCCCCCGGATGTGTCTGATTTGGGGTGCCGTTGAGACCCTGGGATGGGCAGCTTCAGCTAAGAGCAAGCAGAATGGCTGAAGGGAACGGAGAGGTATGTTCCATGCTTCATCGAGTCTACGTGACTGCATTCTGTTGGCTAAGAGAATTTTCTAGTTTAATGCAAGAGAGAGAGATGGCTCTGTTTTTTTTTTTGGAGATATATATATATATATATATATATATGAAATATATATATTGAAGAACCCCAAGCCACACTCATTCCATGGATGCTAGCAGGTTTTAGTGGAAATCAAACCTTGCAAGCAACCCTATGAGGACATTTCTTGCCTAAGCCGAGAGGGGGAGATATTACACGCAATAAACTGTACATATCCTTATAATGAATCCGACCACTGAAAGGAGAAGAGAGGGGATTAGTGGAGGCATGGGGGTCAAGCTGCCCTCACTCTGGCTCCCTGAGCACACAGTGAGGTTGTGACGCCAGGGGCTGGGGAACCCCTGGCTTGAAGGGGTTGGGAAGACTTGGGACGAGTGAAAGTCCCTGAGATGTTCCCACTTGCAGACCCTGGGGGGCAGAGAGTTTCGGCTGGGGTGTGCCAAGAGCTCTGGGCTGAGGGCACCTCCCCCAGGGCTCTCTCTGCACCTCCCTCCTCCACAATCTACATGGGCTACACGAGTGGGGGAGCTCGTGGAATAGAGGACAGGGGGACAGCATCCAACTGCTGTGACCTAAAATTAAAAGAGGAAGAGTTAGGAACCAGCCGAAAGTCAAGTCCCAGACCCACGGTTCACCCCAGCTTCTCGGTCTCATGGAGGACCTGTCTGGGGCTGCAGGAATGGCTAGGAACGACTCCTCCCTGCCTTCGTGAGTCCTCTCCTCCAGTGCTCAGATGCTCATTAATGCTTTCTTGGGCCCCAAGCCTAGGCTGAATTAAAATCTTCAGTCAGTGGCTAATGGGCTCTGAGCACCTCTGAGTGTCCTGCAAGTGCCTGGTGTTGAGCAGGGGCTCAGTACCCATGCACGGGGTGGAGCCAACCCTCTGAAATCACCAGCAGGGGGCACTCTAGTGCCCACGGAGTTGGGAGAGCTCACTCCTTTTTGTGAGCACGAACATGCGACGGTCACTAAGCCTCTGTGTCTTCTTCCCTGGACTTGGGTGATCACCTGCTCCAGGGTCCTGGGATCTCAGCAGAAGCTGAGTTCCGTCACCCTGATCTTGCAGCCAATCCCATCTGCCGAGGGAGCTCTCCCCACACTCCCAGGAGAATTGAGGCTTCCTCTCTGGGGCCTAGCAAACTTGTCCTCGTCATCTGGAGGCCTCACCATGAGGGGCAGGAGAGACTCATAGGTGGTGAACTCCTCATGGTTGACTCCCTCATCTCCAGAATGCCTGGGGCTTGGGCAGGGGTGGTACCCAAAGCATTTAACCTGGGGTGTGGGAAGGTGCTGCTTCTCATCACCTTCCTTCAGACCGACCCCCCCTGAGGTCCCTGTTCACTCCCCAGGGACCCAACACCCCAAAGTCTGGAGCCTGACCTAACCAGGGTTCCAGTTTTAGAGAAAGGTGGGCAGTGTGGCTGTAGGATCTGGGGTGACTCCTTACCATGCTGCGGGGTCGTACTCAGCCCAGACACGCACGTACTCATCCAGGTGGTGGGGCCCCAGGATGGAGGAATCTCGAGTGAGGTACTCAAAGTTGTCCATGATAACAGCGACAAAGAGGTTCAGCATCTGTGGGGACCAGGAGGGCCAAGGGGGGATGGGGGAGAGTGAGATCCATCCAAACACATATACACAGAGGCCCAGAGGGAGAGGGGGCGGGAGATGAGGAAAAAGAGACAGAAAGAGAAAGAAATGGGGAGACAGGGAGGAAAGACACATGCTCAGACAAGGAGCCCGGGCAGAGAGATGGAGAAATGGAGATGGGGAAGAGAGACAGACAGAGACAGAGAAAGATGGTGACAAAGAGCTGGAGAGAGAGGGAGAGGCCATGTGAAATAGAGGCCAACACCAAGGGGACCACCATGACTCCAAATCCTTCCAAGGCCCCTATCAAGACCAAAGTGAGGGCTCCATGTGGGCAAGAACCTTGTGGCGTTCTCAGCCCCGGCACAAAATAAGCACTCAGCAAATATTTCTTGCATGGATGGATGAATGGATGGATGGATGCATTTTTCTGCCCTCATCTGCAACTGGCAGCTCCTTTTCATGGGTTCTAGTCCTTGGCACATGGAGAACTTGCATAGGTCTTGCCTCCAGGCTTTTACAAATGTTGTTCCTTTAGTGAACACCATGATTTTTCTCTCTTTGGGTAACAGCACCCGGGAAACCCCCTCCTTATGCTTAGATGCCATGGTTGAGTGTGGCTGACTCCTATCTCATTGCTCCATAAGAGGTAACCATATAACCGAGGCTTGTGATTGGTTAGGGAGGGGCACATGACCCAACATGGCCAATGAGAGCCTTCCCTGGGATTTTTTTCTGGCACCTGTGAGCCATCCTGCCTCTATAAGGAGAAATTATGAGAATAAGGTCAGTGTGGAGAACAGCAAAGAGGACAGGGTCAGCTTGCCTGGATCCGGCCTCATCTGGACTTTTCGGTTACACAAGTTAGTGAACTGTATATTTTGCTTAAGTTAGTTTCTGTTAAGTTTCTATTACTGGAAACCAATTTGATGATTCTGTGGTCGAATTCCTGCTCACCATCCCTTTAGACCACTCTGAAATCTTCCTTCTGTCTGAATCTCCCCATCAAAGCACATACGGGATTATGCTGCTATTGTATGCTGACTTGTTTGCCCATCAACCTTGCAAACTGAGAGAACCATGCTTTCTCCATATATCCCCAGTGCCTAGCATATGGGCTGGCACATAGTAGGTATTAAATAAAGGTTTAGGCATAAACCTAATAGGTGATTAATAAGTGACCTGTAACTCTAGATGTCCTTAGCTTTAGTGACTGTTTTTAATTCATCATTTCATGACATTGATTGGGTGGGTACCTGATGTATGCTAGTTACTGTCTTAGCTGATGGTCAAGTGTTGTGATGTTTTCTAGGGTGACTGACTGCCCTTCCCAGATAGCCTGCATTATAAGATCTTGTCCCTATATGCACCCATAGCTGCTTGGGCAAGGGTGGCCATTTGAATAGGGGCTGGGACGGTCCGTCTCTTCTGGGAATCTAGAACTGGGCAATGGACCCTCTGGGTCAGTGGCTGTGAGACAGAGGCTGTAGGTCTTCCAGTGTGAGGTCACTGGTGTGAAGAGGGTGGGTGTGTTGGGCCTTTGCTGGTGTTAGGGCCAGGATCTACAAACCACATCTCCCATACTACCTCTAGGACCGCAGCAGCTGGCTTCTCACATCCAGTGGGAGCCACATTCAGGAGGCAAAGAGGAGAGGAGCGGGAGGAGAGGAGACGCACTCTGCTTCCAGCAAGGGTCTACCTTGTGGGTTTAACTGTGTTCCCCAAAAGACATGTTCAAATCCTAAACCCTGATACCCGTGAATGTGACCTTATTTGGAAAAAGGGCCTCCGTGTATATCATCAAGTTAAGATGAGGTCAGACTGGATTAGAGTGGGCTTTAAATCCAGTATGACTACTGTCCTCATAAGAGGGAAATCTGGACACCGACACACAGGGAGGAGGTCACGTGATGACAGATAGCAGAGATTGGAGAGATGCTGCCACAAGCCAAGGAACGCCTGGGGCCACCAGAATCTGGAAGGGGCCAGGAAGGATCCCGCTAGAGGCTTTGGAGGGAGCTTGGCCCTGTCAACACCTTGACTGGACTTCTAGCTTCCAGAACTGTGGGAGGATAAATTTCTGTTGCGTTAAGCCACCAAGTTTGTGGTACTTGGTCACAGCAGCTGCAAGAAACTAGTACTGTTTGCAGTTGCTCAGGGGGAGCAGATAGCTGGGGTGCCAGCATTCCTTTGGGGGTGTCGTTCAGTAATACCCTCTTTTCCTTTTAATACCCCGGCCTTGTCATTCCTGCAGTTAGTAATCCCTGGTAATCTCAGGGCTGTTTGTTTGCTTTTTCAACCCTGTGTAGGCAATCCCTGTATTCAATCCCATCTGCTTGAAATACCTAGATAGCGTCTAATCTTGACTGCTCCAGGGAGAGCAGAGAACAAACAAGGTTTGTAGAGATGAGGCCCCAGAGAGAGTGAGAGAGAAAGTGAAAGTAGGACGGAGCAGGCAGCTTGTGTGATTCCCTATCATCTCTCTCTCAATCATTCCATCATCTATCTATATCTATCCATCTATCATCTATCTGTATCTATCTATGTATCTATGTATGTATCTATCTATCATCTATCAATCATCTAATCTATTATCTATCATCTTTTTTTCCTTCTATCTATCCATCCATCTTTTTTCCTTTCCTGCTTTTTATCTTTTACAGTGTTTCTTATCCTTGGGTCTTGTAAGATTCCTTCTTCTGGCAAATTCATCTTTTACTAGTGAAAATCCATTCAATCCCTTGCAAAGCCCCAATCCCCCAGATAATGTTTATGTGGTTGATTTTTTTCTTGCCTCTTGATTGTACAGAGGAAGGCACCCAGCTCTCAGAGAGAAGGTGGGAGTCTCCCACAGTTCAGCTAAATGGGTCCTGGGACCAGCTCTCAGCAATACTAGGTTTTCTCTCAGGATACCCAGTGGGTCTCAAATGGGGAAATTCTGCCCCTTTCCCCTAGGGGACATTTGACAATGTCTGGAGACATTTTTGGTTGTCACAACTGGGAGGGCAGTGGGGCATGTGCTACTGGTATCTAGTGGGCTGAGCCCAGGGATGCTCTTAAACATCTTGTCACGTACAGAACAAGAGTGCCGGGGATGAGAAACCCTGGGTAATCTGATCCCAGGCTGGCTCAGAGAAGCTTGGAGGCAGCCAGTCTGCAACACAGCCACATTCTAGAGAAACCCACGCTCCTGAGAGGGAGCCAGTTCTAGGGAGCTCACCCCCACATGTCCACAGACTCACCAAAAACGAGCAGAGGAAGATGAAGGAAACGAAGTAAAAATAAGCAAACTCATTGCCACACTCAGGAGTCAGGATGCCGGAGTTCTTATCACATGGCTTCCCACTGAGGCAGGAAAGCATGATGTTGTGCCAAGCCTCCCCGGTGGCACTCCTGAGGACAGAGAGGGGTCATCAGGGACCTGGGCACACAGCTCTGGACACCAATGCCTCCCAGGGAAGCAGAACATCTAGGTTAAGCACTTGGACTCTGGCGCTGGACCATGGGTTCGAGTCCAAGGTAAGTCACCTCTCTTCTCTGGGAGCTCAGAGAGGGGATTCTCACCCTTGGCTGTGCATTGAAGCCCATGGGAGAGCTTTTAAAAATTCTGATGCCAATGCATCACTCCCACAAACTTGGATTCAACTGGTCTGGGGTGGGGCCTGAGGACACAGGCGTGTTTAAAAGACTTCCCTCCTTCCAGGTGATAGTCATCTGTTACTACTTTCTCTGTAGGTAACACTGGGCTCCTCCCCGTCTTCCAACACGCCAGCCATGCTTCTGACTCAGGGCCTCTGCACTTGCCATACCCACTGCTTGGACTGCCCTACCTCAGATAATCACAGAGCTCCCTCCCTTGCCTATTTCTCTCAGATAGCAACCCCCTCCAGGGATCAGTCCTCCATTCCTTTTTCTTTGTTAAATGAGAAAAAATATTTTATTATGCCAAAAATACATCAAGCTGATTGTGTTAAGCATTTTCAAGAGTATAATTCAATGGCATTAACCACATTCACAATGATGTGCAACCATCACCACGATCCACCTCTAGAGTCATTTATCATCCCAAATTGAAAATTTGTGCCCATTAAACAATAACTCCTCATTCTCCTCTCCCCCAGCTCCTGGGAATCTCTATTCCACTTTTTCCCCGCCCTCCATTAGTTTGCCCACTTCGGGTACCTCATATAAGTACAATGATACATTACTTGTTCTTCTGTACCTTACTTTCTCTCTTAATCTTGAATTTTATCTCCTTCTAGTATCCACTATAATTTGACATCTGATTATCTCCCCCACAGGGATATAAGCTTCCATAGGGTAGAGAATGTTGTCTCTGCTTTGTTTCCAGTACCTACAGCAGTGCTTGGCACACAGTAGGTGCTCAATAAACCTCCCACAAATGAATGAAAGAACTCTAATGTGCAGCTAGCATCAAGCATCAAGCCTGAGTCTCTAAGTCTGTTAGATGTGGTTGCTGAGAATCATCACCTCACGGGATGGTCAGGAAGACTCAGTAAAACAATGCCCGAAAATGCCTTCTAGGGCTGAATCCCTTGTCCTTCAGCAACTGCCCTGCCAGGGTCTCTTGGTCTCCCATGCCCATTCCAAGCCTCCCCGGAACAGAAGGTAGAGGGCACGCAACCTCCACCGGAAGAGAAGAAAAATGACACACCCCCGCCGGAAGAACCGGCTGAGGGCATGCCCCCGCCCCCACCTCCGGAAGACAAGGATATGCCCCTACCGGAAGAGAAGGCTGAAGACATGCCCCCTCAAGAGAAGGAAAAGGACTACCCCCTCACCGGAAGAGAAGCATGAGGGCCTGGAAAAAGGTCCGGAAGTTATTGTGCTCAGTGATCTGGAATTCATCCTCATCACTGTCCTCGTCCTCCACGTCGATGCCGATGTTGCCGAACACCTGGGGGAATTGCAGGGTGATGACCAGGGGCAGCTGTGCCCCTAAGTCGCTCCAGGGAAGCTCTGTTCAACCCCCATGGCTGCCTCTCTGAACGGTGCTCCCTTGAACCACCTCTGGCTAAGGGTGGCGGCCCTCTTTAGGAGGCTCGGGGAACATCAGGGGGGCCGGTGCTCACCTGCATCCCGATGATGGCGTAGATGAAGAAAAGCATGGCAATCAGCAGACAGACATATGGCAGAGCCTGGTGGGAAGGAAGTTAGACAAGAGCCTTGCAGATAACATTCTCAGCAAGCAGCACCACAGAGGCGTTTCCAGCCTGCATTCTAGATTCAGCTAGAGTCGGGGATGGGGGCTTCTGCTTTTCTTCTCAGCCCTGGGCTGGCGGAGGGGCAGTGGCTCACCTTGAACGACTGCACAAAGGTCCAGAGAAGAATTCGGATGGTGTAACCTTGACGGAGGAGTTTGATGAGCCGAGCAGCTCGGAAGAGGCGGAGGAAGCTCAGGTTGATGAAGTTATTCTGGGGAAACGGAGAAAGAGGGGTGACCATCCACCCACCCCCAGGGGCTCAGAGCCATCACCACTCACAGAGGCCCCTACATGAAGCCAACCAACAGGAAAAAGCAAGCCAGACCCCAAATAAGGAGGGAGAGGAGAGAAAGCACTATTAATGCAATGGTGCTGAGGAAAAAACTTGAAAAAGGAACAACGTAGGGCGGGGTCGGGAGAGGGTGGGAAGGAGGAAGAAGCATCCACTCAAAAAGCATAAACCCTCCCTGCCAGCCCCACCCGCAACGGGGAAAAGGAAAGAAAAAGGAAGGAAGAGAAAGGAACAGGGGTGGGGTGGGCGGGAAGAAATAACAAAAGAACAAGGAAAAGAAAATATATCCGAATCATCCAATCAGGAAAAAAATCGAGATGGTTTTTGTTTCTCCCAACAACCAAATGCACTGAGACGATAGGACACAAGCGGGTCAAGTTGCCGAATCCATCACACGTGTACGATGCACAAACACCAGGGCGGGGTGGGGAGAGCCAGCACGCTCAGGCCTGGTGGGCATGTGCGGGTTCCAAGGGCATGTTACGCTCCAGGCCAGAAATGCATCTGTTGTGGGACTCACTGGGCACCTTGCCCTGCCCTGCCGAGTGGCCCACCCGCTCCTGCCCGCCCTGACCTCACCCCACGGCCAAGAGGACTTGAGCCAATTGGAGAAGTGGAAGAGCATCTTTTCTTACCCCCTTGGCGAGCGGGCATGGGGAGGACAGGAGGGAGCTGGGGCTGTTCGGCTGCAGGGCGAGTCCTCGCTGCCCGCTGAGTCGGAGAAGATGCATTTGGGGCCCTTTTCCCCCCTCAGGGATGGCTTCTCAGCTTCTGGGGCTGGGTGGAGTAGCACGGGACCAGGCCTGCGGGAAGCAGGAAGTACGCAGCGCCCGTGGGTGGGTGAGCTCACCATTAGCCCAGGCCCACCGAGGGGCCGGTGCTGGGGGCGGGGAGGTGGGGCCATCCCTGCCCCCAGGACCTCCCTGGGTGGCCCCTGTCTCTGCTCAAAGACCCCGTCTAGTCACTGCCTCTACCTCCTCCCTCCCAAGCCAGAACCCTAGGGCCAGACAGCTGGGGGGTGAGGGAGGCAGCCAGCCAGAGATGATGGTCATTATGTGACTGTCCCAGGACTTGCCTGCTGGGGCCTCGGGATGCTGGCGGGAGACAAGGTACTAGAAGTCACAAATGGACCAAATCTGGTCAACAAAGTTATTTTGTTGGGCCTGAGCAATTTTTTAAAAATTAAAAAGTTGCCAGTATTTAAAAATCAGATTTTGCCCCCAAATTTGGCTTTCTGGCAAATTGGATCTGCTTCTGTCCTGACAACAGTTAGTTGGGGCTCAGATGCAGCTGCCCTCCCCCGCCTTGAAGTGGGCCATGTGTCCTCCATTTGCCAAGATCTCCATGTTCTAGAAATGACACCTGCTTTCCCAGCTCACAACCTCTGCTTGGACCCCAGAGGCATTTGAGTTTGAGACCCTGGGCTCAGGTAGATATGGAAACCTCCCCTGCTCAAATGCCCAGCAGGCTGGAGGCAGAGAGGCCTTAACAGGATTCTGCGCTACGGGACCTGGAGGAGCCCTATACGCAGGCATGGAGGCCAGACTTAAACTGGCCCCGCTCTCACCCCCAAATGGCACAGCGGTGACCGTATAGGTGGCCCTGTTACCACTCCTATTGGTCTCAAAAGTGTGAACGCTGAAATAAATGGTTCCCGAGGGCGTCCCAGCTACCAGATCTGTATCTTCTGCTAACTCTGGCCTAGGAGCTGAGAGGCAGCGATGGGGGTTCAATGAATTTCTGGGGCTGGCAAGATGCCTGTGAGTTTGCTGGAAAGTCTAAGACATTCTCTGGGACACATCATTTGGCCTTGACATCTTTAAGTTGGGGGAGGGAGCTGGGAGAGCCTACCCTGACCCCATTGGGCCCGATTACAGTGACAACGTCCCAAGCGCTTTGAGTAAGCCCCCAAACCCAGCTGAACTAAGAGAAAGTCACACTATGCCCCACTGACCTGACTCTCAGCCCTGCCTAGCCAACCAGCTCCACCTGGGGATGGGGCTGATGGCCCCAGTTTCCCCAGCCCCTTCCCACCCATCCCCAGAGTACAAGCCATCCCTTCCTGGGGTGGGACATAACATGTGGACGTGGCTCAGCATGCAGAGGCAGGCGGGCCCTGGAAGCAGCCTCAGGGGATCGGGGCAGAGTGAGGGGAGCCTGCCACCATGCAGGAGAAGCAAGGGGGTCTTGTAGGGAGGCCGTGCAGAGAGCATGCTGCCCTTCTTGGAGCTGAGGGAGAAGGGAGACACACAGAGAGGTAGGGGGTGGAGATGAGAGGGGTACAGGTGACAGGGCAGGGGAAGGTGCTAGTCTGTCCTCATCCACCTCCCCCGCTTCCCGTGGTCTGCATCAGGTCGTTCAAGTGCTCACAGAACTTCCAGCGACTTCCCTCTTCCTAGCTTCCATGTTTATGTCCACAGCCTCCCAAAAGCAGCTGTCGTCTCCTCCAACCCTGCCCTGCGCATCTCGGTATTACGACGTGGGAACCACCCACCCAGACTCCAGAGAAATCCTACTACTTGCAGGAAATTCTGCCACCTCCATCCCAGACCTGGCCCTGAGCTCCAGACCCCATAACCACCTGCCTACTTGACTTCTTCCTTAAAGACACCTCAAGCCCGCTGTGCCCACACTCACGCAAAATCCCCCAGTCTGGCCCTCTTCTGGAATTCTCTAACCTCCATCTCCCTGTTGAAGGCAGACTCAAGTTACTCAAGGTAGCTCTCTCCCTCCTGGCCCAGACTGGACCCGCCCCCGGGGCCTGCAGAGGCCCGTGCTCTGATGGCCTCCTCTGCTGTCTGCCATCCCTCGCTGGGATTCCCTGTGCCCACCTCCAGCCCACATTCCCAGTGCCAAACCACTCCGGGCTCTGCAGCCATAGTGGTCTTGTCTAACCTCACTTCTGATCATGCCCTCTCTGCTCCAAATCCTCCCAGGCTCCTCCAACAAGGCCCCCAGGGTTCTGCCCACTCCTGCCCTCTTTACTGCCTCTGGATCAGCCTTCCTCTGCCATCTTTGCTCTAGCCATGTCCCTCCCTTCCCTTGTAGACTCCAACCTCTGCATGTTGTCCTGCCACTGGGCCTTCGCACATGGTGTCCTGGGCCCCGAATGCCCTTTTCCTACTCTCTACCTTGTTAACCCTGCTCATCCTTCAGCTTGCAGCACAGTTACAATTTCAGGTGGGTCTGAGGGGTGATTTGACCAATGCCTGCCTGTCTCGCCTGACTGCAGGTGAGGTAGTGTCTGCTCCTGCCCACCCCTCCACCCGTGGCATCAAAGTGGGGCTCATTAAACATTTGGTACTGCTAGCAGGCAAGGGATCCTGGTGCAAAATGCCATTGGGGGACTTTCAAAGGGGCTCAGGGGTGGGCGAGAGGCAGGTGGGGTTTAACAAAGTGAGGGGTGTGCACATGTGCAAGGAGCTGAATAAGGAGAGAGATGGAGACGGTGTGTGCTGGGGTGGGGGCCGGGTGTGCAGGGTGGACAGATGTAAGACAGGGATAGTGTATGCGTGCGTGCGTGCGTGCGTGCATGTGTGCGTGTGCAGTGGGGAGAGAGGAGGTCAGAAACAGCAAAGAAGAAGGGGGCGCGTGTGTGCAGTGACTATGTGTGAGTGGCACACGTGCGTGTGCAGACCAGGGCTTCAGGAGAAGGCCTCAACTGGCCGGTCTGCCTGGAAGCAGCGTGACCCAGCCCCGACCGTTCTGAGTCCCCCTCGCCTGAGAGTCTTTGCTTGCACGCTGGCCGTCCCTCAGACCTCCTCCATCAGATTTGGAGATTTTTGTCTTTGGCGGTCAAGCCCAAAGAGCTCGAGGGTTTGGAACGAGGTGAGGGGTGGAAAGGACCCTTCTTGGGGCCCGGGCTCCATGGAGCTCAGTAGGGTACAGGTGTGATTTGAGGGTAGTTGAGGGCTCTAGTGTCAGGTGTGTGTAAGCGATGGTGCAGGAGATCCGGCCAGCCGACCCATCCTGGCAAACCCATCCTTTTCTCTGCGAAAGACGCAAACCAAGCCAAACGGAAAACCCCAATTCAGAACCCAATGAAAACAAGGAGAGAGGGGGAGGGAAAGGGAGGAGGAGGGAGGAAAGAGGGAGTAAGGGGAGGGAGATACTGATGAGGGGTGGGGGTGTGGGGAGGGAGACAGACAGACAGGGATGGGGAGCGTCAGGCATTCCGAGTCAGAAAGCCCAGGGCATGACGTGCAATGCTGATGCGGGAAGATGCGTTCACAGTTAATGTAAGGCATTTAGACTTCAGAAAGAAGTAAGACCAACCGGATTCTAGATGCAGATGTTGAAGATGGAGGGGGAGCGGGCGGGCGGGGACAGTTGGGGAGGCGTGTTCAGCGTTTTTTAGGTTGATTTGTAACCAGTGCCAAAAAACCAATGGGTTTCGGTTCCCGGGCGGGGAGTGGGGGTGGTGGTGGGTTGGGAGATAGTCATTGGTGTATGAACACACAGACCACGTCATGGATGAACAAATGAATTTCATAGTGCATTTTGATTGGATGAGTTTTTCAGACGGCGTTGTGCCAATATACAGTTTAAAGAGCAGGCATGAAAAGAGACAAGACAAGAAACACAGTCATTATCCATTGCACGCAGGGCAAACCCACGTCACCCCGGCCACTTGGGGGCAGCAGCTGAGGCCCAGTGGGTCTCAGGCCCTCTGCCCCACAAACCCTGGGGACTTGCCCTCCCGAGGGTCTGGATCCTCCTGCCTCAGACCCGGTGGGCTTACCTGGGAGGCAGAAAGGGGTGGCTATGGGCTCCTTGCCTGGCAGGCCTCCCCGACTCCAGGTTGGGAGTTTATCATCCTTAAAAGGGTCCAAACACCCACCCCTCTATCTTTCCCTCCAAATGATTCTAATCTAGAGCCAGGGGGCTGGCTACCAACTGCAATCCCGAGTTCATCTATGGTAATAATAGCATTAATAATAACCACCATTTGTGAACTATTTAATTTCATGGTAGGCTCTGTGCCAAGCACTTCACATTGGTCACTGACTTGTTGAAATTTGCCATCTCCCCGCTAGAATGTTGGCTCTATGGGGGCAGAGGCATTCTTGTATATTTTGATTTGTTCACTGCTCTGTCTCCAGCACCCATAACAATGCCTGGCACACAGCAGGCGCTCAATGCATTATGAAATACATGAATGAATGTGAGGCTTGCAGAGATATGATGGTGTCGGTTATGAAGATTATCTCCATGTACAAGAAGAGGTCACACCATTGCCCAAGGTCAAACAGCTTGTCGGGGAAGCTGTTTGACTACTGCAGTAGACCCATGTCCCACTTGTCTTGCAGCCAGAATAGGCTGTTGGGCTCCAGCCCTATGAATCTCTTACTGGCAACTGAAAGTTTTAACCGGCTTCCTCCATCTGCCCTACTGGGGTGGTGGGCCACTCCTTCCAACCTCTTGACCCCGAGGGACATTGGTTCGAGGCTGTCTTGAACTCAGCTGGACAGCAAGATATTTTGACTGCCAGCTAGATCTCAGACCTCTTAGAAACTTAGGACAAAGATGAGGTCCTGGCTCTGGCCCTCTGCCAGGGGACAGTGGCCAGGTGGGGGCAACCCAATAGGCACACCAATAGGCACAACAGCCTCCAGGTGGGCATGACCTCTTTAGAAGAAAGTGTCAGGTATGGGATGGGGAGAAGGGGGGCTTCTGGCTCACTGGAGCTGAAGGCAAAGAGGTGCGGCCAAGATATCATCAGAGAATGGGCCCCTCTTCTGAGTAGCTCCCCAGTCTTCCAGGATGCAAGAGTGGGCCAACTGATCCTTTTCTGCTGGAGGTGCAGATGGTGACATGCCAGGAGATACCAATATGTCCTCAGTAGTCACCAGATCTGGCTGTGTGACCTTAGGCAGGTCTCTTACTTCCTTGAGCACTGAGCCTCAGTTTCCCCATCAGTGAAAACTGGGCGACACCTTTTTCTCAGGCACCGTCCCACCCAGATCTATTCTCTGCTCTTCTCTGCCTGTTCTGAGCACCACGCTGGATCCCCGGCTTCTGGCTCCCTTCTGGCTGGGCGTAGCTAATAGGAAGTGCTGACAGGAGACAGGGGGAGAGAAAGGCTGGGGTACTTCTCCCCCGATGCTCTCTTCCTGCTTTGGCCCTTGTCTCTATCAGGGACTCTGTTCCTTCACGTCCACAGCTACCACCAGGTAGCCCCTTCCCAATCCAGCTCAGGTTCCATCCCGACTTCAGCACCTGGGCAGGTAACAGCTCCTCACAGTGGATGGATGCTGGGTGACTTCCCTTCCCCTCCGTAAGCAGTCCTTGCTTTCTGATCCTTTCATTTGAACTCGTCAAAGGAATTCTTTTATATACTGAGCCCTGACCTATACCATGAGCTAATCCATGTAAAATGCTTGGCGCAGTGCCTGGCACGCAGCGAGTGTGCCATCCTTGTCGGCCATCATTATTTTTATTGCTATTATTACGAGGTGAATATCATGCCCGGCCCTTGGTTCTGACTCATTCTGCTCTTTTGCTCCCCTGCGAGGATATCCTACCCTGCTCTCAGTTTCCCCAGGACCCTCTAGCCTGGGCTCACTGGCAAACAGCCAAGGAGGGGGTCTTGGACCCGAGCTCGGGGGCCCTGAGTCTTCCATACAAGGCAGGACAATGTGACCTGTGGGGCCACTGCAGAGAGGTCCAGAGACCCCCATGTTGGGAACCCCTAGGTGGATAGAGAAGGGTGGATGTGCTAGGGAGCCTCCTAAGGCCCTGGTGTCCCAAGGGCCATGGCTCCCTTCTGCACATGAACCAGAAGATGGCTAATTTACGCAGAATGGACTTGCAGCTGGATCCTTCTGGGACCCCAACACTGTGTGGGGTTTAGGGTGGGGCTCAGCCTTAGATCCTTTAAGGGTCTCAGTTTCCTCTGTGCACTCAGCCACACGATGTATTCATAAGCCAACAGCCACGATGAAGGGGAGTGTGCACTGCAGCACTGGCCCCATGGCCATGGCCTTGGGCACCCGTCTTCCCGAGTTGCACCCCTGAGGGGCCACCCTTGCCTGCGAGGGCCCCGCTTCTCCCTCTCTGTTCGGGGCCAAGAACTGGCCTGAGCCAGCTAGGGCCGTGGGGACCTACTGCTTCTGGATGACCCCCTCCCCGTACCCTACGCCCAGCCAGGAGCTGCCCAGAGAGAAGCTGGTGGGAAACTTACCCCAAACTCAGTCACAAGGATGTCGGTGATGCTGCCCAGAACAGTCACAAAGTCGAAGATGTTCCAGGCATCGCGGAAATAATTCTAGAATAGGGACCCACAAGACAGAGATGCCAACGTGGAGCTCCATGCCTGGCCCCTCATGGCTGGCCTGGGGCACAGCTGCTGATCAGCCTAACTGTCTCGGTCATTTAAATAGCAAAGTACTGCTGTACCATCTGCTCTGAGTACCCCCTCCCTGGGACCTCAGGCCTGCCCTTGGCTTGCCTGGCCCCAGGGGGGGCCCTCCAGGTCCCCCTTCAGCTCTGCTGGGAAGAAGACCCGCGGAAGGAAGATTTATTACTCATTTTACAAAAGGCAACAAGCTTGGAGAGTGAAATCACTCGCCTGCCTGGCAGGCGAGCAGCATGGAGGTGCAGGGTCAGGATTTGAACTCAGGCCTGGGCAAGTCCAGAGTCTATGCTCAGGACTCCACTGAATCAGGACTGTGTTTATAGCATATTTGTGATGAGAGTAGCCTCTGGGTTCAAAACCCAACTTTGCTACCGTCCAGCTGTGTGGCTATGGGCCAGTGACTTAATGTGTCTGGGCCTCCACTTCCTAATCTGGAGAAGGGGGACAGTAACCAGGGTGCAGAGGCCTTCGTGGCACATGCCAGGCTATTTATCCTGGTTCCCTTGTAGTTAGATGGGGCCACATGTCTAGTTCCGGCCAATGGGCTGTGAGCAGAGGCAATGTGAATCACTTCCTGGCCAGTGCGGAACTCGTCAGAACTCTTAACCCTGGCGACCTGTAACATTCCAAATGGGGGCTGCTCCATGAGTCAGAGTAAACACAGGTAAAGAGCCCTGCTGATGAGTGTCAACAAAACCTTAGCTGACTGAAGGGACTGAGATGTGGGAGTTAGTTGTTACTGCAGTGTAACTTGATCTGTCCTGACTGGTGCATCCCTGGGCCAGGTGCCGGCCCAACTGAGACATGCAGGTGTAGTGCATTGCTGTTAAAATACTGCATTACGTCATGTGGTTTGAGCCTATACTGAGCAGCACCCCCGCCTGGATCTAAGGGTCTGGCTTTGACAGACAGCTCTCCCCTCAAAGCTTGGTGGGATCCAGTCAGGTCAGGGCTCAGGTCCCATTCTGAGTGTTCAGCTCCTACCCTGAGCATCTGACCCTGCAGCAGCCCCTCTGCCTCATGGAGCACATGGACTTTGGAGCTGTGCTTCCCAGGATCAAATTCTTTCAGTATGTGTGAGTTTAATGTCCTTGGATTGCATGGGCCTTAGCGCCCTCTTCTGGAATATGGGGGTATAACAGCAATCAGATAATGTGAGTCTGAGCAGGATTTGGTATCCAGTAGGTACTCAAAAGGTGGACATTGTTTTACAATTGTCTAAAAGCAATTCAGGTGCCACTGGCACTTTTGGTATTTTAGCAGGTGCTGCTGGGGCCCTACCTATGTCCCCTCATATTCTGACTGCACACCTTCATTATTCTGCCCAGGGGCTTTCTTGGATTGCATTTTTGCTGGGGAATTAACATGTCTCTTGGGAGCAGCCCTTGATCATGGCTCTCTGCTGCCTCCTGGAGGTCCCAAGCAGAACTGCACTAAGTTGTCCACAGTGGGAAATAGTTTCATAACACACCTTGTACTGGCTACCTTCCCACCCTTGCGTCACTCCCCATTTT
>NW_006441398.1:542474-578976 GCF_000325575.1 Pteropus alecto
GCCCTCCCCTCAAAGCTTGGTGGGATCCAGTCAGGTCAGGGCTCAGGTCCCATTCTGAGTGTTCAGCTCCTACCCTGAGCATCTGACCCTGCAGCAGCCCCTCTGCCTCACGGAGCACATGGACTTTGGAGCTGTGCTTCCCAGGATCAAATTCTTTCAGTATGTGTGAGTTTAATGTCCTTGGATTGCATGGGCCTTAGCGCCCTCTTCTGGAATACGAGGGTATAACAGCAATCAGATAATGCGAGTCTGAGCAGGATTTGGTATCCAGTAGGTACTCAAAAGGTGGACATTGTTTTACAATTGTCTAAAAGCAATTCAGGTGCCACTGGCACTTTTGGTATTTTAGCAGGTGCTGCTGGGGCCCTACCTATATCCCCTCATATTCTGACTGCACACCTTCATTATTCTGCCCAGGGGCTTTCTTGGATTGCATTTTTGCTGGGGAATTAACATGTCTCTTGGGAGCAGCCCTTGATCATGGCTCTCTGCTGCCTCCTGGAGGTCCCAAGCAGAACTGCACTAAGTTGTCCACAGTGGGAAATAGTTTCATAACACACCTTGTACTGGCTTACCTTCCCACCCTTGCCTCACTCCCCATTTTTCCTACCATGTTTCCTGGGCTCACTTCTCAGAGAAGTTCCTTGCACTCAAACCTTGTCTCAGGATCTGCTTCTGGGCGAGCTCAAGTGTAGGCAACTTCCTAGCTGTCTGGCCACAGGCCTCAAGCCCCTGGACTAGAAAGCCCCCCTTAATGGCCTAAATTCCACATGAGGAACTTGGGGCTTCATCTAAAACTGAAGGGGAAGCTCTGTGCAGCCCCTGTGGGATTGTTAGGGGTGGGGGAGAGGGAGCCCCAGCCACTGGTTGGAAATCACTTCACCACCAGAAAGAAGATGGTCTGGAAATGGAAGATTTCTGACACAGATGTATTGGGCAGGGCCTGTGGTACTCCCATTTTGCAGATGTGGACACAGGAGCAGAGAGACCAAGTGCCTTGCTTTCAGCCACACAGGTATAAAAGGGCTGAGGCAAGATTTGCACCAGGTATGGGTGTGTGAGTCCAAGCTCCTCCCCATGCACATTCTGTGACCGGGCCCCAGGACTGGAACGTTGAGTTGGTGCCACTGTCCTGGCTGCAGGGTGCCTCCCCAGTCTGGCTGATGCTCAGTGCAGGGCCAGACAGCCTGGGCTGTACCCTGGACACCTCCGGGGCTATTCATTACACATACAGGTTCAGGGGCTCCTACCTGACCAAGCAGATCAGAACCTCTGGTGGTGGGTCTGGGGCATGATTCAATTTTAAGAAATCAAGAAATCTCTTGATATTTCTGATGAGTAGCAGAGCTGAGAGCCACTGCTTTGGAGGAGAAAGGTGGGGTAATGAGCTTTACTGTAACCCTTCCCAGCATTTGTTGAGCACCTACTGCATCCAGGCTTTCCCCCTCAGTCTGCAGACACACATTATTTGCATTTAGGGTTTGAGAGAGGCATAAGATGGGCCCTTTCTGTGATAGAAGAGACAGAGGTGAGGTGACAGGGCCTGGATATGATTTGAATCGAGGTCTCTCTGGTGCTAAAGCTGATGCTCTTCACCACCTCGGAAAGCCAAGGTGAGAACCCAGGCTCCACACCCCGGATCCTGGCTGAGAACACGTGTTGTAGCTCATTCTCTTCAGAGAAACAGGCTAAGTGGGTGGTCAAGAGGGGAGACATCCTATGTCCAGTCTCAGCTTGGCCAGTCACTGGAGACCTTCTCGAAGTCACCCCAAGTCACAAGCCATTAAGCTTAGCCCTTCTTCACTTTTTTTGGTGTGTGTTGTGAACCTCCTTGGCCATCTTAGAAAACCTTCTGAGAGTAAGCTTTGTAAATGCATAAAATAAAAAACCCAGGATTGCAAGGACATCTGTTACTTTGAAATACAATAATCAAAATATTTTTTAAAATTGTGATCTAATGATGAATGCATTTTTTCAGTAACATATGAAATAAGTTTTAGCTGTAGCTTTAATAACCGCCAGCATTTTGAAGCAATGATGAGTAAAAACTAAACTGTGAGGTACCTGCAATGTCTCTAACGTACTAGGAAAATATCTGATCTTTATCACTGACACAGATCATATTGGTAATATTGCGGGGGTTTGTTGTCTGCCTTCAAGATGGAAGGAAATGCTAACGTCCAGTTGGTGGCTGGTGAAAAATAAAAATGTAATTTTTTTACATCTAATTTCAGATCCCCCCATTCACAGATCCCTTTGGGGGGTCAGTGGGCCTCATGCTGAGACTACCTGCCTTAGTGGGAGATGAAATCAAGTGAGTGGGTCATGAACTGCGTTAAGAAAAAGGAAATGGAGCTGAGTGGAACAGACAATCAAGTTCAGGGCACGCTTAAGGGTTGCTGCTGATTTTCTGATAATTTCATTTTGATTGTCTATATGCACCTCTGTGTGCTGGGCTCTATTGTAAATTCTGTTTCTCACTGTGGATTGTGGTTAGAACGCCATAAACTTAGCCTGTCTGGATCTCAGTTCAGCTCTATCGTAAATTCTGTTTCTCACTGTGGATTGTGGTTAGAGCAGTTTGAACGCCATAAACTTAGCCTGTCTGGATCTCAGTTCCTCAGTTTTGAGAACGACTGAAGAAATACGTGCCTTGCACATAGTAAGAGTCAATCCGTGTTGGGTGTCATCGGGGTTACTTGGCAAGCACAAGAACGCCTAAACAAAGTCTGTGGGCGTCAGAGGGCTGAGGTTGGGCATTTTGGGGCCAGGCGGGGAGACTGCCACCCAGCACCCAGTAACCCTCCGGGCTTTCTCCCAACCCACAGCTTTAGACTCAGGCTGTACTTACCAGAATCCCAAAAGCCATGACTTTCAGAAGACATTCCAGAGAGAAGAGGGAGGTGAAGACGATGTTGAACACTCTCAGAGCATTTTCATAAGCAAGCGAGGCCCCATAGAACTAGAGTAGGAAGGAGGAAGGGTGGCGGGGTCAGTGGGCGGCGGGGACTGGGGAGGTGGCTTTATGGATGTCCTATCCCTGCGGCTGTCCTATTCCTGGGCAAGCGGGACTCAAACTTGGCGTTCCTGTTGACGAACTGTGGGGCTGACCTGGGTTCCAGGCAAGCTCTCACATCAAAACAGAAACTTGTTTCTTGAATCTTGTCTTAGCATCGTAGATCCTAGGACAGCCTGGCCGATGGGGGCTCTAAAGCATCCTCTGTGCAGTACTTCCTTCACTTTTCCAGATCTCTCTTAACTTCTACTTGTGCACTCACGTGGGACCACTCCCCAGACCAAGATTTACATTTCCAGCAGCCCAGGGGGTTTCCTTGCATCTCCTCCCAGTCGATCACCTGCCCCACAGGTAACCACCATTCTGACTCCTTATGAAATATTCTTGCCCAAACTATTTAATCAGAGTCAAATCTATAAGCTTTAGACCTAACTATCAGGTTACAGGAAATATGGAGGATTGAAGAAGTTACACCAATGCACCCAGAGCTGGAACCGTTTTCATTCAGTTTGTTTGGTTTTCTCAAAAAGTCATGAGCATTAAAAAAAAAAAGTATGGATGGGGAGGATGGAGATTTAAAAGACAAAAACTGGAGGCCATGTGTAGCCATTTAGATCTTGGCTCAAAAAACAACTTGCTGTAGAAGATATTTTGAGGACAATTCAATGTGGAACTTAGAGAATTATTACTCATCTTGTCAAGCGTAAAAATATGTAGGAAAATGTCCTTATCTTTAAGGCGTGCATACAGAAGAATTTAAGGGCAAAATAGTGTGGTGTCTATCATTCAAAATACTAAAAAACTCATAGATGAAGTGTCTACAACAGGCAAATCCATAGAGACAGGAAGCAGATAGGTGGTTGTCCGGGGCTAGAGGTGGCGGAATGGGGAGTGACTATTCACAGGGATGAGGTTACCTTTTGGGGCGATGGAAATGTTTTGGAAGTAGACAGAGGTGCTAGATGCCACTGAGCTGTACACTTTGAAATGGTGTATTTTATGTCATGTGAATTTCACTTCAACAAAAAAAAAAATGAGAAAAAAGGTAGACAGAGGTCACACGGCAAAGTGTTTCAGATGGGTAACTCTGGGGGATGGGGACTGGGTGATCATGAGAGCCTGGACACTCGGGACGTGGTCCAGGGATGCCGGCTGGACATGCAGAGTCCACGGCCCACCCAGACCCGCTGAACTGGCATGCTGAACCAGCATCTGCGTTTAACAAGACCCCCAGATGGCCGGCGAGCACATCACGATTTGAGAAGTGCTACACTCTACTATCTGTCTCTCTTCTGTCTGTTTGAAAACGTTCATCATCATAAGAATGGAAAGATAAAAGAACTGGCTTATGAGAAGAGTTTTCGGGCAAAAATAGGCACTGCTTTTCTGTCAGTTCAAAAATGTGCAGCTAAATTTATTGAGTATTTTTGAAGCATCAAGAAATGTGCTAATGTCTTTGCATGAACTTTCTCATTCAATCCTCCTCCCCACCTGGGGGTGGGGGAGAAGGTGCCTTATTAACACTCCCATTTTATTGACAAGGAAACCAAGGCCCTGAGAAGTCACGGGTCACTGTGAGGGGATTCAGAATGAGTTAAAAAGCAGAGCTGGACTCAAATCCAAGCCTTTGGTCTCCAAAGCACAGGGTGAAAAGTTCCGACTCATCAGCCTGAAGAGGCTCCAGGGCCCTCTGGGTGGAAGGTCCTTATCTGCCCCTCCTTCCTCATTTCATTCATCAAGCATTTATCAAAGGCCTCTTGTCCCCCTGAGTTGGGCCCTCACTGAACTCTAGGAATTCAGGTGTGACTGACACTTGTCTGGCCCCTCAGAGCTCACGGGCTGGTGGGAGATTGTCGGGCAACCACCCAGATATTAGGGCATGGGAGATAACTGCAGGATGCTTGCAAAAATGAGGACCTGGTGCGGTCTTGGGAGAAATCAGGGAAGGCTTCCTGGAGGAAGGGCCATGCAGGTGCCACTGGAAGGAGCTGGCCAGGCGGAGTGGTGGGAACTGCATGTCAGGCAGCGGGAACAGCTGGAGCAAGGGCGGGGTCGTGACGCAGTGCGGTTTGTCTGGGAGACTTACAGCAAATGGTTCCATCTAGCTGAGGCAGGGCGCGTGTGAGGGGCAGGGATGCGGCGGCGGTTGAAGCGGGGCCGGGGGGCTCACCTTCATCATGAGCACGATGGTGTTGAGGGCGATCATGGCCATGATGGTGTACTCGAAAGGCGGAGACACCACGAACTGCCACATGCGGTACTGGAAGCTCTGCTTGTTCTGGGGCATGTGTCGGGTCAGAGGTTTGGCGCTGATGGCGAAGTCGATGCAGGCCCTCTGTGGGAGACAGGCCAGTGGTGTGAGGGCCGGAGGCGGACGGCGCCGGACACTGAGCGCCCTCCATCTCACGTGGCACAGCTCTCGGGCACGTGCCTGCATTTCTGCCTCGCCTGCCCCCAGCCGGGATTCCTGGACTCCCCACAAGCTCCTCACCACGACGGCTTTCTTCCCCCAACAGCTATGGCTCCTTGAGAAGTCGCTGTCGGCCAGAATTTGCACTGACAGGTCCCCCACTATCTCGTGGAATCCCCTTAGCCAACATGGGAAATGGGTACTATCAATAGCCCCACTTTGCAGATGGGGGAGGGAGAGGCTCAGAGAGGCTCAGAGAGATTAAGCCACTTGCCAGAGGTGGCACAGCTGCCAAGTGGGCCAAACCTGAATTTAAACCAAAGTTTCACTTTGAAGCCTATCATTCTTTCCTACCAAACACTTTGCTGCTTCTCTTTTTCCTTCTCTTGGAGGGAGGGAGAGAGGAAGGAATCATGGTTATGACATCTTAGCGGCCAACAGAATAGAGGAAGGATACATTCTAGGTCCTTCACATAGCTTGGATGATGTTAGAAGGACAAAGGACCATGCCTATATGCTCTAGTGCATTGGATTTTCATTCATAAATATTCACCACCCCACCTGGGGGATCGTTATAATTCCCTACCCTACTGACGTCACACGTAGATGTGTGTGACTCCCTCTGGCTAATGAGATGTGAGCAAAAGTGACTTGTGTCACTTCTGGGTAGAAGCCTTAAGAGTTGGAACCATGGCGTGCCATACATACTCTCTTTTTTTATCTTAAGTGTCTCAGAGGAAACCAGGATAACGATGACATGGAGCAGAGCCACCTTGGACATGTAGGGTGAGCAAGAAATCGCCCCCTTTGTGGCAATGTGGCACTGAGTTCCTGGGCTGTTTATTGCTGCAGCCTAATGTAGTCGAAGCCGATGGACTGGCTGAGGGATTTTCCTCCGAAAACCACATGAAGGGTTGCCCTGAGGACTGGATTCCCTGCTGTTCCCTCCCCACCTGTCCCCGGAAACTGGTTTCTCTGTGTGTTGGGGTTTGCGACCGGGAAGTGGCACCTCATTTTTCTCCAGGCTGTATTCCTCCATCATCTTGTCCCCCTGCTCCTGGAAGGTGATGATGATCAAGGCCACAAAGATATTGACGAAGAAGAAGGGGAACACGACAAAGTAGACGACGTAGAAGATGGACATCTCCATGCGGTACCCGGGGCTGGGACCCTGATTCTCAAAGGTGGCATCTACAGAGTGCTTGAGGACCCTATGAGGACCAGGGAAGGGAGAGGGGGCAAACAGGACAAGGGAATAGACGGGGAGGGCAATATTAAGAGGAAATGTATGAGAAGGAAAAGTAATCGCTGTTTTCTGATTCCAGTTACCGTGGTTACTTTATGAGGCTGTAAGGCTTCCCACCTCTGTGGGGAGTGCTGAAAACAATATCGGTTACAGTTACTGCCGCATATCGAGAGCCTGTAACATGCCAGAAATGATGTTCAATGTTTCATTTATTTTCCCAGCAACCCTCTCAGGGAGGTTCTTACTGGATACATCTTTTACACAAGGAAAATGAGATTCCGCAATTTAAATGAGATTCAGCAATTTAAACAGCCAAAGATCACCCACTTAGACGTGGCCAAGTTGGGATTTGAAACCAAGTTTGCGCTAATGGATGGGAGTGAGTAGTGGGTCATGGAGGCAGGTGTTTGTGTGCGTGTGTGTGTGCGGGGGGTGGGGTGGGGGTGGCGGCAGCTGAGGAGGTGCAGTGGGGATGCGCGTGAGAGCGTGTATGTGCTCAGCTGCACTAGACGGTTGCACAGGTTAAGCACTGCTCAAGGGCTCTGCGTCTAAGCGGTGCCATTCATATCGTAGATGTGATAGATTTGTGTATTCATGATGACAAGTTTTTGGCAGGTGGCCATAAAGTGCCTTATTAGAGCAAAATCATTAAGTACAGTGTAATGATTTTCTGACAGATGGAAGTGAAGTCTGTTGAGGAAGGGATAGCTTTAAAAATTCACTCAAAAGTGCCTTCTGGGCTAGCACTGGCCCCACGTGTGTGGGTACCGTGTGTGCGCGAGCAGAGGTGTATGGGTTGGTGTGTCTGCTGAGAGAAGGAGGAGGTGAGGATGCCGAGGGCACGCGCTGCCTTCAACCTGGCATTTTCAAGATCTCTGGGAGAAAAACCTGGACTAGGGTGAGGAGACTAAGGCACTTGCCTTGGGCACAAATTAAGGGGGCACCAACATCCTTGATAACCAAGATAAATAGTACTGTTACTGGAATATTTTAATAAGCCAAAATGAGTGCCCAAAGGCTCATGATGAAAAAAATATCAAAATTTTAAATAAAGACAGGGTCCAACCCCACACTTCATCAGCTCAGACTCACCCACCTCACCCCAGCCCTGGCCCTGTCTGAGAGAGAATGGTTCTGTGGTCAAACGGACTTGGACGATGCCACGTTCCCACCCTTGTCTTGGAGTTGGCGTTCACCAGCACAGAAAGGGTTAAGAGGCCGTGACCGCCTACATGCAGAGCCTTTCTGTAAATGAGAAATAGTGCCCATTCTGGAAGGTCCTGGAGGACGCGGCCCTGTACACTCAAGGCTTGGTGAACCAAGTGAGGGCCGGATTTCTGCCCTGTGAGCCCAACCACACGTGGAGATTGCTGTTCTGGTGACAGCCCCTGGGGCATCTAGGAGGGCCCCTACCTCGGGAAGCCGGGAGCAAACCGCTCCCTCCCAGACCTCTCTCTGCACTGGGCTCTCAGACCCGTTGCTCTCCCACTTCCTGGGGCCCCGGAGCTCCTCCGCGGGGCTCCCTGCTCAGGCCACTTACTGCGGCCAGCCTTCTCCCGTGGACACGGTGAAGAGGGTCAGCAGAGCCCACAGCACGTTGTCATAATGGAACTCGTACTTCCTCCACTCTCGGTCCCGTGCCTTCACCTCGTTCTTCTCATAGAGGAGGTACTTGCCACTGCCACAGAAAATGGGGATCGTTAGTAAGAAGAGGAGGGGGGCTTTGGATACTTGTCTTTGGCCACCGGAGATGGGAGGAGGAGGAAGCGGGGCCCACCAGCCCACGCTGCTTCTCCTGCGGCCAAGAAGCGGCGACGCCCCCTATTCCTCCCTGGAGGATGTGTGCCATGCCCTGCAAAGACTGGGAGAGCCGACTCGGAGGCTAGCACGCTAAATGTCTAGTCTTGAGCTAAGGTGAAGAGCCGGGAGAGAGACAGGCACGTTTCTGGGTTCATCAGGCCAGTCGGGGACGTGGCTGCTCCTTTGCAGGGCAAGATCAAGGCTGAGCTCCAGACTCTCACCTAAATGCCCGGGATCCTTCCAATTCTAGGAGAGCCACCGAAATGACAACAGGCTGCCATTTGCTGCACCAGCAACAACGGCAACATTTACCGAGCACTTGGTTAAGTTAAAGGCTCAGCACTCTCCTGAGCTGAGTTCAGAGCTTTCTACCATGAGGCTGACCCCTTATCCATGGCGCCAAATTCCAGAAAGTTCTGAAAAGCAAACACTTTTCTCCTAACTCAGGGGTAGGCAAGTTATGGCCCATGGACCAAGTCTGGACTGGTTTTTATATGGCCCACAAGCTGGGAATGTGTGTGTGTTTACACTTTTAAATAATTGTAAACACATCATTCATGACAAAAATGATGAGAAATTCAAATTTTACTTTGCAGAAATAAGGTTTTATCAGAACACAGCCATGTACCCATCATCTCTGGCTGCTTTTCAAGAACAAAGGCAGCACTGAGAAGTCAAAACAGAGACTGCATGACGCAAACAGCCCCAAATATTTACTATCTGGCCCTCGATAAAGTTTTCTCAACTCTGATCTAATTTGTTTGGCAACAAAACTTGACCCAATTGGATGTGAGTCTCTTGATACTTGTTATTTATCCGATTTGGTACAAATAGCTATCTTTTCTGGTAGAAATATCATGTTTGATTACAGGGTTGCCTTGGACCCAGCTGAGGGTGTTATGTCCTATGTGGGACACACACCATATAATCTTTCTAAAATCTCAAAATATTCTGATTTTGAAACACATCCACCTGTAAAGGTTTCAAATAAGGGAATGTGGACGTATCTTAATATCCCCCGCTTGGCAAAGCTGGCGGTTGAAAAGTTAAGCAACTAGTTTATGGCTCATCCCAAAGTGATGGGCAGGGACTTAAATTACAAAACTGTCTTTCCTTCTACTCCAGATCCAAGCTGGTTGCAACAGGGCCATTCCCCATGCCCCACACTGCAGTTTCTAAGCCCGGGAGACTGGTGTCTCTACCATCCCCGCCCCCGCTGCCCCATCCCCAGCCCCAGCGGGGTCGCCTAGGAGAGTGGAGACCCACCGACAGTCTTTCTCAAACTCCTTAGACTCATCAGTGCAGTGGAAGAACTTCCCCTTGAAGAGCTGCACGGCCACCACAGCAAAGATGAACATGAACAGCATGTAGACAATGAGGATGTTGAAGACGTTCTTGAGAGAATTCACCACACAGTCAAACACGGCCTAGTGGGCAGGGTCGAGAGAGGGCGTGAAGGGCTGGGAGCCTGCCCGGCCTCCGCCTCCAGCAGCCCATAACACCGAAGTACCGTCACTATTCCCACGATGCAGGCAGGGACATGAGCCAAGTTGAGGCCACACGGAAGTACGTGTTGGGACTGGACCTAATCCCGAGTTTCTAGGCACCTAAAACGCCCAATTAAACCGCTGGGAAGTGGAACCACTTCTCTGAGCCTCTCCAAGGTCAGTGCGAGAGGGACGGTCCTCAACAGAGGTCATTTCCCGTTAATTTCTTTCCCCATCCTCTGGAGCTCTGGTCTCTTTCTTTTTGTCCACGGAGCAGTAGGGGGCGCTCTGGATTTGAGAGAGGATTTTAACGTGCCCAGGATTTTCTGCTCTGGGTAAGAAGGATCCTTCCATCACCCCACAGGGAAGGCAGGGGTCCCAGTCGGTAACGGCCCACACCCCGTTCTGCTTCTCATCACAGTGGGGCCTAACCATAAGCAGGCATCAAGGATTGTGGTACCTGCTGGAACTACAGGCCTGCTTCCCTCAGGGCACAGAGGACATAGCTTTCACGGGGCTTTCAAAGGCAGCTGGGCCCCAGAAAATGGTGCAGAACCGTTGAAATGAATACTGCTGAAACTCCACGTGTTTCAATGCAAGTGAGCTTTCACATTCAAAGGGCAGCCATGTTTCGTCTTTTTTTTTTTTTTTTTAAACATTCATCAGCGTCTTGGAATTTGTATCAATATTTCCAAAATCATGGAATCACGGGAGGGAGGGGGCACCCCTGCTGATATCAGACATACTTTTAGGTCCTACAGGAGTCCAACACTAGGTATCACTGAACTGAATCACATGGTCACGAACAAAGGAGAAAGTCTTTCTTGGCTGCTACTATGTCAACGCCTAACATAGATTCTTTTCCTTTTCACCGAGAAAGAGCAGCATCCATGCTCAAAGCCTCTGTTGGGCAACTGACTATATTTAGCTAGATTTTAATAATATTATCTTATTTTTTCGAATGGGTATTTAGTTTTATCTTCTGTTAACAGTGGGTTCTGAAACTGGACATAGCATTTCCTTTTAAAATAAATCCACTTAAGTAAAAAAAAAAATAATAAAGTGATTTGATTTAAAGGAACATTAAGTAAAAGAGAATGCAGGTGCCCCTCGGGTGGGACATAAATTGAAAAGATGTGCCCTAATGACTTGGTTCATTTCATTTCTTTCTTCCTTTTTTTTTTTTTTGGAATGATAATCTTTTGGGAAATGCTAGTTCATGATACCTTAGGACAGGAGATATCGGGGCTTAGAACAGGTAGGTGGAAAGTCAAAGGTTATGTGGGACCAGAAACCTAGTATTCTGCTTCCCAGATCCGGGTCACGCCTTCTTTTATCCATGTGATGCCTTCCCGTGAATTAGGAAAAGGGATTCTGACCTTGAGGGAGACATTTCATCTAATGGAAAATTCTAATATATAGATTTTGTTAGACCGATTCACTTTACTGCCATCTACTGGAAAGTTGTAGTTATAAATAGATCCACATCAACGGCTACGATGTTATCAGCGCCCCCTTCAGGGTAGTATCCTTGAGCAGTGTGCAACCTGCTCAACTGTACACGGCAACCCCGACAGGCCTCCCACATGCCCCAAACTCACCTTGAGCTTTGGCAACCGCTTGATGGTTTTAAGAGGTCGTAGCACCCGGAGGACTCGGAGGGATTTAATCGTGTTGATGTCCTTTCCTTTGCTGTTGCCACTGTGGAGGGGAGTCAGGGTGGGGAGAAGGGGAGAGAGGAAGCAGAGGTCAGGCTGGGTGGAGGGTGCCCACAGCGCCACGTGACGCCACCCTCCCAAGCCTAGGAGTCTGGGGTGAGCCTGGGACAGCCCCGCCCGTGCTGGGGAAGAGTGGCCCGGTTCCTGCCTACGTGTGGGCTCGGGAGCCAGTGAGCAGATGGCCGTTTGCAGCTCTGGTCTCAGGGCTTGTGAGGTCCCTCCGCCACCTGGCTGGGCCTGAGCAGCTGCCTCGGGTGGCCCTCAGACCCAGCGCAGCGGGGCTGGCCGCTCTCAGTGCTCTCTTTGGAGGTGGTCTTGGTGGGTTCTTAGAAAATAAGATTTTTGTTGCCCTTCCAACAGGATTCAAGAGCTACTTAAACGCGGCCCTTAAATCAAGACCCCTTCCCCAGTATTCTGAGCCCACAGGACTGGAAGGAACCGAAACACTGGGTGCTGATGTTGAACCACTGCCTCATCCTTCCGGGGGCCCTGTGCCCATCTGTGTCAGACAGCTGCACAGAGGTACAGTCCAGGGTCCACTGGGTGTGAGTCTGAGCAGTGTAGACCCTGGGGACGCCATGACGCCCTTAGCCAACCAAGATTCAGGCCCCCAAGAGAAGGGCATCGGGTGGGGCCACCAAAGGCTTGTGATGAACGGTACTCACCACCCAACCAGTCACTCGAGGCAGAAGCCCAACAGAATGGTCAACTGCCTGTCCTCCATCCCCATCCCCAGAGGGCCACCCTCCTAAACATCTCCACCCTCCGTGCCCGGCCACCATCTCGGGTCGGACCCCCAGTGCCCAGCTCCCAACTTTCCCCCCACCCCCATCTTTCACTTCTTCCACCTTTTCTGCACCCAGTGGCCAAAGCCAATGACCACGTCCTTCTCCTGCTCAGAATCCTCTGGAGTATCTGGGTTTCTAAAAGTGCAAACTTCTAGCATGGCATTCAAGCCTTTTCAAAATCTAGCCCAGTTACCTTAACCTTTGCATTCCCATCAGCTGCTACACACCCCAAGCCCCAGCCACACTCTTCGCCTCTGTCTGTTTTTGTACGTGCTGTCCCCGCTGCTAGCAACACCCGCCCTGCACTACGCAGCCCTGAAAGTCAACGTAAATGCCTCTCCACCCAACAGCCTCCCCTGACTGCCTCTGGGTTCTGCCGGACCTTAGCGCTGTTTCAGAATCATCTTCTTTTCTGTCTTTGCTTCTGGCTTTAGGCAAAAGACTCAAAGGCTTAACCTGTGTTTTATTTTTCTGTGTGTTCATTTCTCCTTTAATCTTGATTCTTGTCCCAGCACCCATCATAAACCTGGCATGTGGTCTTAGGACACACATGAATAACCCTAGATCAGGTTTTTTGTTTTGGGGGTCCTCCTAGCAATCATCCTCCTATAATTACCTCCTGGGTCTTGGATACAGCTTTCCCAGAGACCCCTATGTCTAGGTACCCAGGTGCAAAAACATCATTCTTTACACCTTTTGCTTTTTTGGTATCCCCTCCTCTCATTTTTCAGGGAATAAAGATGAGAACTGGACGATAGTCTGCCAGGCACAGCTATGCCCCAGGATTCAGTAGCCTGAACATTTGTTTTCTCTTTTAAACCAAAGTCATCATTATTATCTCAAGGCCGTGTCCCCAAAGTATGAGACGCACATCTAGAGAGTCACTGAGATCATTTTACGTAGAACGGGGACACAAATAACTGGATTGCACAGGGAAAGTTATTCCTTCTTCGAGTACCTTTCTGGCCTTCTGTTTCGCTTAGACAGGAAGTCTCCTGTTTGTGCTCATCGATCCTAACACCTCCCCCAACGCTCACTTACTTCTTTTTAAACAAAGAACCCAGCTTGAATGGAGTAACTTACAGTGCAACTGTTTCATCGCAGTGAGAATCACTTTTGCAGTTTGCAATTCTGTCTGAGGTTAACAATACTGGTTGTAAGAGGATGATATAAAGTTTCTTAGCAAAACTAAAATAAAGTTTAGACTATGTGCTGGAGGAAAAAATATCAAGCAGGTGGACGTCTAGGTTACGTGTGGGACCAGCGAAAAAATCCTGATGCGCTGAACGGCTGACATTTGGGAATGCACTTCCTGAGGCATGTCCACTCATCTGAAAATGACTCCATTGGCCAGTGTGGAGTCTCTTCCGGGAGGCACTTTGCTCCCTGGAGAGGCTGAGAAACAATCCTGCCTGCCGAGGCATCCAGGGGAGCGTTCCCCACAGTCTGGCTGCTGGGCACGCAGAACTAGCTTGATCAAAGTGCTCTTCTAGAAAACAGCCAGATTTCGGAACCACTTTTCAGAGAGTGTAGACACTCCTCGGGGCGGCTGGGGGCGGGGGCGGCTCTTCTCCCATCTGGGAGGTGGATACTTGTTCCCCTGGTAACTACTCCCTGGGGCAACTGCCATATCAGAACTAGACCCCAGGGAGGCCTTGCTCCCCTTTTCTGTTCTTTGCCAAGAACTGGGCTAATGGTGGGGGGCAGTGGCTAAGACCCCTTAGGGTTCCTCTTCCCTGGAGAGCAGGCTGAGAGGGGCTCTGGTCACTGCAAGCGACAGGACGGTAGCAAGGACACAAGGCCACAGAAACAGGCCCAGAACCAACGAGGCTGCACCAGGGCACAGAGAATGAGACAGACGGGAGAGGGAGAGAGAGAGAGAGAGAGAGAGAGCGAGCGAGAGACTTTACCGTGTACTGCTCCTGGAGATGTGGCGTCGGAGGAGAGACAGATCGTAAGCGGCCTCAGAAGAGAGAACACAGAACACGCACGTACACGCACGCACACCTGAGCATCCCCCGCCTTGCCTGGGCACCAGGAGGGGCAGCCTCAGGCTCACGGCTCTGGTTGAGGTCCATCCTTCCATCTGGATGTCCCCCGCTCAGTCCCCTGCTCTTGGCAGGCCCCCGGCACTGCACGACAGCACCCAGGAAGCCAAATTTCCAAGTAGCAGGACAGCCAGAAGGACATCAATTACTACTAAAGGCGAACTTGCCACTGAAGGTCACTGCCAAGAGCTGGAGAAACCCCTTTTCTCCAGAGGTTCTCATGCCGGAAGATTGTAAAATGTTTTTGACGTTAAGAGCTTTGGAGCTGGGAAGCCTGGGTTTGAATCCCCGGTCTGCCTCTAACGATCATCCTCATCCATAAAACAGGGCTATGGGACTCTGAGGTCAATGAACAGTAGCTATGTCCTTGGCTTTATGCCCTAAGTTATGAATGAGGGGTTGGCAAGGAGTCCCAACCCGGGGTGAAATAAAGGGGGAACTCTCAAGAGTCCCCTGAGGAAACGTGGGCGCCCTGCACAGCTCAGCAGGCTTGGTCTCGTTGCAGCCCTCCACCCATGCCTGGGATTCAGGTGCGAGAACTCGACCGCCAGCAGACTGGGGCAGCCCCGCTGCCAAGCGGCTCCCCTACGGAATTTTCCGCCCATCGCCCCTTTTGAAGTTAGTGCTATCTTTCCTTTTTCCTGTAGCTCAGTCGTTCTCGAAGCTCGACAGAAGCTAGGAATTACAGCGCACACAGAATCGTGTGGATTCTCCTTTACGGACCGTCGCGGAATCGCTGAATGATTTCTGCCTAATCTGCTGACGTCAGGTGTAATGTGTAAATAACTCTTCTGAATGTCCCTGTGTCCATCTGTGGGAAGGTGACACCATTATGCCCCTTTTCCAGATGAGGAAGCGGATGCCCAGAGAGGGAAAGTGACTTGCCCCAGGTCACCCAGGAGGGAAGCGGCAGCTGAGATTTAAACCCAGGTTCGCGGATCTTGCATTCTCATCTTTCCGTTTCGTCACACACAAGAAAAATAATGCCTTCAGGGGCAGGGGCTGTTTTGAAGATGGGGATAAAAATAGTGGCAGCCTGAGGGCTCCTTCTTTGGCTTCCCGGCAGTTCAGTCCTGGGCACGCAGGAGCGGCTGGATCAAGGCGCTCCGCCAGCTGTGCCGGCCTGCCTCGAGGAAGGAGTGGCAGCACCAGACGCACTCTTGGCAGTGAGGGCAGGATCACGATCCGCCAGCTGCTGAGAAATGTCATCTGGCCGCCCCGATGCATGGGCACAGAGCGTGACATCATGTGTGATGGCTCATGAGATGGTATGTTAATGGTGGTCACACGGAGAGGGCACACGGTCAGTGAATGGAGCAGGACACACACGCACAGATATTTGGGCAGGTGCAGCAGGGGTGGGAACCGTGGGCAGAGCTTCGACACATCCCTTGGGGGACCACAGGGATTGTTTGCTCGTATCCAAGACGGGGCCACAATCACAGCACTGCAGCAGAATCCTTGCTTCCGGCCCCAAAGGCTGGAACAGCAAGATTTCTTTCAACAAGGCAGGGGCAGGGGCCGGCCTCATGCCCTCTTCCCCTGGATTTCCAGGCCTCGCCTGGGCCTTCGGGAAGCCAGGCGGGCTGGGCTGCCAAGTCTCACAGTGCCAACTTCTGAAAGCCTTCACGACTGGGCCCGGGAGGTGGGCAGCAACCCCGAATCTGGCAGCAGAACCCAACTCAGTCATCTTGCTGGACCCATTTGCCTCTAGGCCTCAGTTTCCCCATCTACAAAATGGGAACACTAAGAACTTCCCGCATGGCGCTGCAGAGAAGATGACATAAATGGAGGCTATTAGGGTCGTTATTACCAAGTCGAGCCTCTCGATTTTAGCGGGGAACTGAGGCACAGAGGCTGAGGGACTGGCTCACCTATCGAGAAACCATACAGACTTGCAGGAACCTTTTTTCCTAAAACAATAACGTTAACCTGACACTCGTCAGGGCTCTCAGCCTTGACTGTGGGACGGGCCCGTGGGACAGACAAAGCAAGTTAAAAGACCAGAAAGGGCAGAAGCAAAGGATTCTGGGGTGGGGCACTCAGACCGAGATCCTCAGAATGCACCCCACTGCTGCCAAAGTGACACCCGGCTGGTCGATGACAAAGAAGACAGGAAGGAGAGCCCTCAGGGGACAGGCCTTCTTGGGCAAGAGGCCAGAAACCTGCAGCCAGGGGAAGGATTCTGAGGTTGTTTTGGGGTAAAAAGTAGCAGGTTGAGGAAATCTTTTCTAGCTTTCTGGCAGTCTGGCCCAGTGGGCATGCAGGAGCGGCTGGATCAAGGTGCTCGGCCAGCTGTGCCAGGCCTGCAGCCCTGACCTGGAGGAGGAGTCACAAGAGGCAGCACCAGAGGGATTCTTGGCAATGAGGTGAGGAGAGCGTGATGGGTGGCGTCTCAGGGCCTACCTCTCTCATCCCACACCCACCACACAAGGGTGCTTCCAGGGTCATCGGCTTTTCCAAAACCCCATGAAAGTCCCTGGCACTTGTCAGGATCTATTGGCAAAATCTTGCATATCCCAGTTCCTGTGAGATCTACGAGCCCACTGAGGCTCACAGGATGACCTGAAAACTGGCCAGACCCTTTCCTTGCATAGGAATTAAAAAAAAAAAAAAATCTAAGGATTTTTCAAGGTCATGGGCTGGTTGCCTTTATGCCTGTAGCAACTTCGTGAAACCAGTTTAAAAGGTTGACTCTACAAGTAGGTTGCCAAATTTCTGAGTGGCAGGCTCGTTTTGAATGCCTTTGTATAATTTTATATAGAAGAAGAAAACTCAAAAATTAAAAAAAAAATCTGCTCCCTGTGGCAGATTTTTTTGCAACACAAAGAAACATTCTGCTGATTGATTTTTCAGTGGAACAACAATTTTGTTTTTGTAGATTAAGTTTGCTTAAAGTAGAGCCTAATTATGGCTGCAGGGAGCCCAGAAACAGCATATTTGCCAACTACAGCCGTCATGGCAAAAGCCTGTTCCCAGGTTGCTGGAGGGTCACTCCTCCCCTAGATTGTGAGGGCCAAACTGGAGGTTGGAGGTGGGACAGGGCAGCAGAGGGGCCCCCTCCTCAGAGCTGAAGCATATCAGCTTCCACAGAGGTCTGGGAGGAAGTGCCAAGGGTGAGCTGATCAGACACCACTTCTACTGTGCCATACCCAGTGGTGGCTGCAGAGGGCAAAACCCACCACCCAGAGCACAGCCGGTAAAGTGGAGTTGTGTGTGGATAAATGGATGTGATTGACAGGGTCCCCTGCACTGCCCCCCGCACTGAACCTGGAGGACGCGAGAGCTTTGGGGCAGTCATCATCGAGGGCTTGAGGAAGTGAGAGGGTGCCTGCTTGAGCTGGCCCTCCCTTGCCACGAAGAAGACCCCCTGGTCAGACCAAGGTCTCCTGGTGCCAGAGCAGATGGCGGAGTGTCTGCCTTGTCCAGGCCACACTCGGGTTAGGCAGATGGTCAGGCTCAGATCACCAAAAGAAGATATGGGCTGGGGGTGGGGGAGGGAGAGGAAGAAAGACTGAAAGAGAGAGAGAGAGAGAGAGAGAGAGACCTGTGGTACAGGTACAAAAGGTGTGATGTGCGTGTAATGGAAATACCAGAAGGAGAAGAGAGAAAGGAGCAGAGAAATATTTGAAATAATAATAACTGAGAATTTCCCCAAATTCGACATACACATGCACCAGGGTGGGGTGCAAGGGGCAAAGAGAAACAGAAATAGAAAGTGATAAACAAAAGGAATAGAAAGCAAGGCGGAGAGAGAGGGAGAAAAAAAGGGAGCGAGAGAGACGCATTGAGAGAGAGAAAGCAAGAAACAGAAAGAAAAGATAGAAAATGGAAAGAACGGAGGAAAAGAGGAGCACGAAGGAGACGGGAGAAACCGACAGGGAGAGAGCGAGGGAGGGAGAGAAACGAAGAAAAAGAAAGAGCCAGAGGGGGAGCCGGGGAGACAGAAAGGGAGAGAGAGAGAAGATTTTTCAGAATTTAAACTTTCTCGGGGCCTCGCGAGATGCCTCGCGAGACGCTCAGACAGCTGGCGGAGGGCGGGCTGTGCCTCACTCCGTGCTCACGTGGGCTGCGCATCCCTGAGAAAAATCTTTCTTCGAAGAAACCGGCACCGACTTGATGGGAAACAACTTGTACCTGGTTTGTACGTTACATTTCCTCAAATTCCAAAGAAGGTGGCATGTTTTCCCCTCATTTTTATTAGTTGTCAGCATTCTCTGAAATTTGTTTAAATCCTTTGTCCACTGACCTATTTAGAGTTAGTGTTTCTTACTGATTTGTAGTTTCTTTCTCTATACAAAGCCATCGACTCCTTGTCTTACCTGTGGGAACCGCCCCCCCATGTGATGTGCATTTTACTTTATTTTATTGTTATTATTACTTTCGCCTACAGAACACCTTAAATATAGCCAAAGTCCTTGCTATTTTTTCATAATCTCTTCTACTGCTCTAATACTCCAATGCTCAATTACTTAAGAGGAAGGAAAGGGAGGAGGGAGGAAGGAGGGAGAGAGGAAGAAAGAGAGAAGGAGAGAGAGAGAGTGTAGAAAAAAAGGAGCAGAAACAGAAAGAGGGGGAGAAAGTAGAAAATAAAAAAAGGCCGAGGGGCGGGGAAGTCTGGCCAGAGTCCGAAACACAACCAGCCCCCGGATCCTCAGGGCTCACCCCAAACTCTGGAGGCTTCTCACTCTTTGAACACGACTTGATCTTCCTGTGTCCCCAGGAAGAACCTGAGATTTAGTCCTTAAAATGGATACGAGCCATCACTCTGGCCTTCACGACAAACCAAGCCCCAGCTGTCTGGTGGGGGGTGGGCGCTCAAGGACCCCTGCAGATCCTCTGAGAAGGGAGCCGGGAGGCAGGGGCATGGAGGAAGGCCCTGACTTCTCACTCTGGGGGTGAGGCGCTCAGAGTCCCTCTGAGACTGTCCTTTCTGGGGATGAGCCACTGCAACTGGCACCGACAGGGTCCCCAAGAAGGTCTGTTTCTAGATCAGAGGCTGATAAGGCTCCTTCCATTCTGACCCAAATGCTGACAATCTGAGCAAGGTACTGCTAAGTCCTCCACCAGGGCCCCACGAGCTGATGGCCGCTCAGCCCTTGGGAGCCGCCCTGGAGTGGCCTGAGGGTGCTTGGCTTTCCATCAGGCCACGTGTCCTAGGATTACCAGGAGAAGGGAAAGACACAAGGGGAGTCACCATGTCTACAACTACGGCACCTTCGGGCACAGGCTGGGGCTGAATTCTCATGCGCATTCGTTTCCTGATTGTCTTTTTAGGGGCTCCCCAAAGAGACAGTGGTCTGGGTGGAGTTTACAGAGCAGAAGGAAGATGAGATGTCCCGGCAGAGCGACGCTACGGCAAGCGGCAGCGCGAGGGGCCGTGAGCGGCGGTGAGGAGGCAGAAGGCGGGGTCCTTCTCCTTCCTCCTCAAGGGTGGACGTCATGCAAAAGCCAATCGAAGCTCTTCCTGGTGGCATGCGATGCCTCCCGCCCCCCCCCAGGGCCCACGCTCCCCATCTCTACACGCTGAGAACATGTCCCCCAATCCAACGGGTGGCCCCAGGCTGGTGAACGGAACTGAAGGCGCAGGTGGAGGACTTGAGAAGAGACTTACGTGAAGGCAAAGGCTACCAAGGCCCCACTGACCACTATGAAGTCGAGAATGTTCCAGAGGTCACGGAAGTAGGCGCCCTGGTGCAGGACGAGCCCCAGGTCGATCATCTGTGAGGAGAGAAGAGACGATGCTCGGCAACCTCGTCCCCACCCTCCAGTCTCCGGGGGAGGGGCGTTCGGAGGGGGCAGGATCATTGATGGGATACCTCATCCCGCAGGGATCGGAGAGCCGCCAGGGGACCCAGGGAGGAGTGAGGAGCCCCCACCCGAAGACAGGTGGCCCCTCTCCACCTCACGACCTGCTGGTTTTTAGGCCCAAACCTTGGGGTCCCCCCTGACTCCCCTTTGCCTTACACCTCACATTGGATCCACTAGCAATCCTTCTTGGTTCTGCCTTCCACGCCTTCCAAGAATCTGCCCGCTTCATGCCACCTTCTCCGCCACCACCCTGGTCTCACTCCCATCATCACCTGCCTGGGCCAGCGGCGCCTGTGAGCACCTGACCCCAGTCACTCCCTCCTCTGCTCTGAACCCTCTATGGCTCCCACCTCACCTGGGGTAAAAGCCAAAGTCCTTCCTGAGGCCGCCAAACGCCTGCATGACCTCCGTGTCACCTCCCTGCCCTGGCTTTCTCCACTCTCCTTGTTCAGTCCTTCCGATCACACTGGCCTCCTCGCTGCTCTTCAAACACACCAAGCATTTCTAATCCCTGCGGCTAGCCTCCTGCGGCAGGGTGCCATTCATGAGGGTGCAGAATCCCTGAGGGTGCTGGCACTCACCTTGATCACCATCTCAAAGGTAAAGACACCTGTGAAAACGTAGTCAAAATATCGTAGGACCTGCAGAGGATAAAAGCGAGGGAGCAGGGGGTCATTGGCTTGCTCCAGAAGAACCCCTGTGAACCTAGCGATGGCCCGCTGGGGTGTGCGACCTCCAGCAAAGTCCCCAAAGAGCAGAGTCTCCACCCAGAGGAAGCACACGGCTGCCGTGTATGGTTGGGCAGGATGTGTACTGCACAAGGGCCCCTCCCATCTCAGTGTAGATTTGTACGTTGTGAATGGAACTGTCCAGCAGATGGCAGCAAAATCCTAACAAAATCATTCTATTAGGCTGGTTTGCTTACCAACAGGAAGGGTACCTTTTTTATTTGCCAAGGCCGAGTGGTTTCTGCATGGATGAACAATGTCCTGCAGCCTGGCTCTTCCCCAGGCCACACCACAGCACATCTGTGGTGCGACACTGGTGTGAGGATGTGACTGTGCTGGCACAGTGCCCAGGATGTGGTAAGCCCCAGGAGAGACTCCATCAGATTTGTGTTGAAATAAGGGCTGATAGTTACTGAGCACCACCACCAGAGGGCGTCCGTGAGCACCTGAGTTAGGCCAGGGCCCTTCTCAGCTCAGAACCCACTGTGGCTCCGAGTCCTCCCTAAGGCCCTGCATGATCTCTGCCTGGTCACCTCCCTGCCCTCACCTCCTCCCGGTCTCCCTCTAGCTCACTCTGCTCCTGCCACCCTGAATGTCCTCACCTCAGGGCCTTTGCATAGGCTGTTTCCTCTGCCTGGAATGCTCTTCCCCAAGCCCCATCTTGATTCTCTCCCTTTCCTCCTTTATGGCTTGGTTCAAATATCACTTTCTCAGTGAGGCCCCCCCCGATTGCCTGTTTAAAATGCCACTTCCTGGCACTTGTGATCTTCCTCACCTAGTCACCCCAACACACTTATCACTTCCTGACAAACCCCATTACAGTTATTAATAATCTCATTGTCCGTCTTCCCTACCCAAATGTCAGACCCTTGAGGGCAGGGGTGTTTGCCTGTCCCTGCGGCAGCTTCCAGTTTATAATACACGGCCAGGCATACAGTAGGTGCTCAATAAGTGTTTGCTAAATGCATGCATGAATAGCTGAAACTGTACTGGGTCCTGCAGGAGCTGGCTCGCATTCCGGTTATGTGTGGCGCTTGAAGGGCCATCATGGACCACTGTGGCCAGGGGCTGACTTCCTGGAATGGGGTGGTGGGCGCAAGGGGCTAGAAGGATCTGGGTAGGCAGAGGGGATGGTAGAGGGAGGCCACTTAGGTGCGCTGGGCGAAGGGCACGGAATGGCCACAGGCCTGGCCCTCTGAGCTCTGCGAAGGCAGAGATTGTCTCATACTCTATCAATTCTTGATGTTTAGCTCAGTGCCTGGCACACAGTAGTTGCTCATTACATAACTATTAAATAAAGCAATGAATGGAAGGAAGAGAAGAAGGAAGAAAGGTGTGAGAGAAAGGCAGGCCAGGGGTCAGGTGAATCAGATTCTGGAGAGCCAAAGAAGTTGAGCAAGAGGAAATCAAAAGTCTAATAAATCAGATTGAACCATATCTAATGGTCATGATCCTTTAGACCTATATAAATGGCAATTTTCCGTGGGTCACTCTAATCCAAAAAGTTCTCAGTATCGTTCATCCCAGGGAAATGCTAATCGAAGTCCCCAGGAGATTTCACTCCATGCCCACCAGGTCGGCCAAGTGAAGAAGCCGCCAGCACCAAGTGTTAACAAGACTGTGGAGCAGGGGGAGATCCCTACCCGGCCATTGCGACTGTCACTGCGGCGTCTCGTGAGCATCTGGCCCCATCTCCTGAGTCCGACTGGTAAAAATTCTGTGACTGAAGAATTGCATTTCTGGTTTTACACCTTGGAAAGCCATGCTCAGGCGCCCCGGGACAGGTGGGAGTGGGGGGTGTGGTGACAGCGTTCCAAGGTGGAGAGCCCCCAAATACCCGTCAACGAGAAGATGGATAACAACTCGTGCCACATGGCGGAACATTCAACGATGAAAAAGTGTGACTGCCATGATCCACAACCATACGTGCTCGTCCACAGCGGACACAATGCTGGGTGACAGAAACGAGGCACAGAATGATTCCATCTGTTCAGCGGTCGAAACGGGCAACCCTAAACTCTAGTGTTTGGGGATGCATGTGCAGGTGGGGAAACCGGAGACGCTAAATGTGCTCCTTCCAGAAGCCGGGTCATGGTTACCTGGAGGGTGGGAGTTTTCAAGCTCGGCACCGTTGACTTTAAGGGTTGGGTCCCTCACTGTGGGGGGCTGCCCTGGGCACCGTAAGGCCATGAGCAGTGTCCAGGGCCTCCAGCTACTCGATGCCAGTGGCGCCTCCACCCGCCCCAACTTGCAACAATCAAACATGTCTCCAGATGTTGTCTCAATTTTGAACCTCCGTCCAGACGGAAGGAGAAGGGGGATCGAGACGGTGCCAGTGGCCACGGGTGATTCTGGCCTGATTCCGGCCTGGGGAGGTGGTTATATAAGGGTGTGTGCACTTTAAAATCCTTGATAAACGGATCCTACATGTTATAGGCACTTTTCTGAAGCCTGTTCTAGTTGCACTAATAGAAAGAACTTGGGGAGGGGTTGCTGGGCATCAGCTGGCAGGACAGGTCCACTGTGTTTCTGATGAGAAGGGGAGGGCTTTGAGGGGAGAAGTTTGAACTTGGAGATGAAGCAGAGAGCTTTGCAAAATGCTCCATGGGGGGCTGGTCTGAACCCTGCCTGGGTTCCTACAGCATCAGGAGCTGCAGGGGCCTCCCTGAGCCCGCATGCCCACCCGCTTCCTGCTGGAGACAGGGCCTCCTTCTGTCTCCTGGAGTCGGCAGGGGCTGTGCTGAGCCCCCTGAAAATGTCCCCTCCCTGGGTCTGGGTCCCTGAGAGCCCCAGGGGAACAGAGTGCAGCCTCAGCCCTGCCCCAGAGCTAGTTTCCTCCAGGAGCCATGTTCTAATTATTTCCTTCCATTTTGCTTCTCCTGCACCCCTTCCAACCCGAAGTCGGGTCCCCAGGGGGCCTGCACGGCCTGAGAAGGGAAAGAAAATGCAAGGTAAGCTGCCGGAGGCGGTCTTGGCTTATGTGGCCCTCCAGCCTTGCCAGGCTCCTAACCTACTTATGAGGGTAACAAGGCCTCGCTCCCAGTGGAAAATGTACCTATGGCACTGGCAGGAGGGTGAAGGGGACAGGAGCTGGGGAAGGAGGCATCGCTGCCAGTCCAGCCTGGGCCACGCTCTCGCTTGTCAGTGCCTCACTTTCCCCTCTCGATTCATTCCTGGTTGGTGAGTTTCATGAGGGGCTAGGCATACAGTAGGTGCTCAATAAATGGAGATGGTTGAAGGAAGCAGCGGGAGCTCTAGGGGAAGTCGAATTGGAATTCTGCTGTGTGACCCTGGACCAGTCAACTTAACCTCCCTGATTCTGTTTCCCCATCTGTCCCATGGGGATACCTGGGAGGGCTTGCTTGCCAAATGCCATGGGGTGGCACCTGGAACTCAGCAAGTGCTCAGTTAATAAGGGCCGTTTGCTGACCCTGGACCCTCAAAGGGTGAGCTTTACAGATCTTCAAAAAGCTAAAAATTTAGGCTGTGTTTCTGAATCCAAATAATCCTTTTTTTTCAAAGCTTCGTGTCAAGATGGAAGAATCTGCTTAGTACGACCTGGCTGCCTAGGGACTGCCTGTGGCGCACCCCCTGCCTGAGTGTCCCCCACATTCCGTGCAGAGAAAAATGCAGCCCCACACCCCACCAGCCTCGCTCCTCCCACCAGGAACTCCAGCGGTTTCCAGCCCCAGCTACGCTGGGCTCCCGAAGCCCCGCTGGGCGCACAGGGCCACAGCCTCCTCAAGAAATATCCCGCTTTCCAGAGCATCCCCGGAGAACTGGAGCCTCCCTTCCGCCCTAGCTATGAGCTTCTGGATGCAGGAGGAAGTGGCCTGAGACAGAGGAGCTGGGCCAGGAAGGAGACGACGGGTAGGACTCACGTTGTTCCGGGGTGCATTAGGCTGCACGGGGTCCTCGGCTGCCAGGGCGATGCTGCTCATGGCAATGACCATGAGGATGCACATCTCAAAGTAGCGCAGGTTCAGGATGTAGTGGCACAGGCGGCGAAGGCTGTTGGACGTGCAGAGGTCCACTCAGACCATGGGCTCGCAAGTCCTTTCCTTCTGTCATGTCCTTGACCTCCTACCACTACCTGAGATCTGTCACTCCCAAAGTCCCACACCCGATAAACTATCAAGCTCCTACATCTGGGGGCTCTCTCGGGGTCCTGGAAAGCCAAGAAGGCAGGGGGACCCTCAGCAAGGAAAGATATCCACACGCTCTCTTTATAAGTTCTTATCATTCCCAAATACCCTCTTGGAACATCTGAGCTCTAGGCTGGGTTGAAGAAATACTGTCCTTGATTCTGTAGGAGAGGAAAAAGTTTTTCAGGCATAAAATGTTCTAGGGTCAAAGAGAACTGGGAAAGTCGACTGATTATTTTTTTAAATTAGCTGAGTGATCTTAGGCAAGTTACTTATCCCCATTGTGCCTCAGTGCTCTATGTGGCCATGAAATGGGCATGACTCACAAGAATGTCAGTATGTGCCCGGTGCATGGTAGGGGTCCCAAAACATTTGTTACTTAAATTATGAATTGTAGGCCTTATCGGAACCTTTAATATGCTAGTGAAATAATACTTAAGCTTTAAGTGGAGCTAATAATAAGAAATATGTCACAAGGGTATAAGAACGGCAGCAGGCCTGAGTGGTTAAGAATGGGGACGCTGGAGTCAGTCTGTCTCTGGGCTCCCCCATTCATTTGCTGTGTGTCTTTGTGCAGGTGACTTCACCTCTCTGGGCCTCAGTTTCTTCATTTGTCAAGTGGGGATAAGCACAGTACCAATCTCATAGGATTATTATGAAAATTTTAAAAAATTTGTAAAGCACTCAGAACTGTGCCTGACACAGAGTAAGAGCCACGTAAGTATCTCTCTAGTGAAATAGATAACGTCAGCTAAATAAAAAAGTAAACACACAGGGTAAGTCCCTGAGAGGCAAACGATAGAACGTAGTTACCCTCCAGCTTATTCGACACGATTCTCCTCTGTCGAGAAGCATTTTGAGGGACCAGAGTTTTAAGAAATACCCTTTGGAAAAATGTAAAACAACGCTGACATACATGTGATAAATTGCTCTCTTAAACAATCCATCCTCCTCGAGGATGCCTGAGACAGAGGGCCACGGGACTCAGAGGCCATCTGCCCAGAACCCAAACCCTTAGGAGCAAAGCTCGGGGACCAGGGCTGCCACGCATGGCCGTACGGGCGGCCGTTTCTAAGGTGCGCTTCTCACACCGCTGACAGGTGTCGATTTGGATATTTGTGACAATGATTTTCTAGCTGATGGCAGGAGGGGCTCTTCTCCAACAAAATCAGTACTTTATGACAAATTTCTATCTCATGCGAGTTAAGAAAAGGGCTTCGTTTTAAAATTGGTTCGAAGGTCCCCTGTGGACTAAGGGAGGCCTTGGGGGCTCCTCTCCCCCATCGCCCGGGGTCTGCGTCTGCTCCCTGGCCTGACTGCGCCGCCCCAGCTGCGGGTCATACTCACGGGTTGGTTGTGGAGAGGATAAACATGGAACTGTAGGGGGGCATGGGCTTGGGGCCGTCTTCCCCGGGGTCATCTTCCTCCTCCTCCTTCTTCTCTTCCTCCTTTTTTGGCAGTGGGTCTGGGTTGGCGTTTTTGTTCACTGTTGGGACAAGAACCAACACAGGGCTCCCGCCACGATTTCCCACAAGCCTCTAGGCTCCTGTCTGCTCCCCAGAGCAGGCAATAAACAGCTAACAGTGGAAAAGTGTGTACTGTGTGCCAGGCACCATGTTATGCCGTTTAATCCTCACATGACCCTATGACGTTGGTACTTTATGATCCCCATTTTACATATGTGAAAACTGAGACACAGAGAGGTGGAGTGACTTGCCTACGGTCACACAGCTGAGACATGGCAGAGCTGGGGTTTGAAGCTGGGCAGCCTGGCCCCAGAGTGCCTTGCTCTCAACCACTCTACAGCTTTGAGTTGGGTGGGACCCTCACAGGACATTGACACAGACCTGCCCCCATGTCATGATGACTTTCGTACTGTCACTTAGAGGCAGGCAGGGTGAGTCCCAAGAGCCTCACTTTACAGGTGGGGATACTGAGCTCACCTCCCAGTGAACCGCAGGGTTTCCCCAATTAACGTCCCTCTCTTGGCCAGGGCGAGGGGCCACCACCCTCCCAAGCACTGATTCTGCATCCTGGGCTGGCTACGTGTCCACGGGCAGGCCGAGACTCTCTGAGCCTCAGTTTTTCCATCTGTAAAATGGGCACAACAGCAAGATCCGCCTGGTAGGGCTGTGGCGAGCGTTTACGGAGCAAACTCAGGAAACTTGCACAGAACTGACCCTGGAGGAATCAGGCTACTGCTGTAGCCTGAAAACAGCAGGCTCACTGGGCCATCCCTAAATTCCGAGCTGCTCTGGTCCTAATCTTCAGTGGGGGGTCAGGGGTGGGGGGTTGGAACTGCCAGTCCCTCAGGGGCCTAGGCCTTCACTGTGCAACACTCAACCGCGGCTCGTCCCAAGGGGGATGTGCTCGCTCTAAGTGCAGAACACACACAGATGCTGACGACTGAGTGGGAGAAAAAGAATGCCCAGCGGCTTGTCAACGAACGTTACGGTATTGATTACATGGTGAAACGGTCCCATCTTGGACATAAATAACATTTTGGGTTAAACGTAATTTATTATTAAAGTTCATTTCACCTACTTTTATTTTCTTCCTCCTTCCCCTCCCCCCTCCTTTCTTTCTTTCTGTCTTTTAATATGGCTACTAGAAAGTCGAAAATTACATATGTGACCCGAGTCACATTTCTTTTAGAAAGTGCTGGCTTAAAGAATCATCTGAATCCCCCAAATTTCCATCGGAAGAATCCACTACTCCTCAGATGTGGTGACTTGCTGGCTGCCCTGTGGGAATGTGGGGCGCAGGGCGCACCGCTAACCCTCCTGCGCACGTGCGGGCCAGCCACTGCACGCGTCTCGTCTCGCAGTGCTCCCAACAGCCCTGTGGGGCAGGAATGACATCCATACCCACTTTCCAGAGTAAGAAATGGAGGCCAGGGAGGTGGGGTCACTCACTGTCCAGGGTTACCCAGCTGAGCCTCCGGGGTTCGAGCCCAGGCACGCCGGGTCCCCACCTGCAACGTGCGAGGGTGGGGTCTCACCTTGGACAACGGTGTGGTTGAGGGGAGCCGGGCAGGCTGGGGGGATGTCCACCGTGGTGTGGTCGGGTTTCCTGGCAGTCTTAGCTGAGTTGGTCTGGGTGCTGCTGGGGTTGGTGACGATAAGGCTGTTCTCGGGGGTCTTCGGGGGGCCGGGGTTGGACGGGTTCCCCGGGTTGTTGGGCATGCGGCGGCTGGTGGTGTTCTGGGGATTGGTGGCCGTGGCAGGTGGGGCCGGCGCGGGGCCGGGGTGGGTGCTGTTCCCCATCTTGGCTGGGCTCTGGGCCAGGCCAGAGTGGCCGAGACTGTCGTGGGGACTGGCCGACTCGGCGGTGGCCAGCTTGTTGTTCTTCATGTTGTCGATGTCCTCGGCCAGCGGTGGGTCTTGGCGGCCCAGATCTTGCTGGATCGGCCGGGTGGTCGACAGGTTGGGGCCCGACACAGGGACCCCGGAGCCCTGGTTTTCTCTGTGGAAGGAAGGCCGATGAAAAAGAACCCAGAGCTGAGAATCGCAGAGAGAACACATCTGGGTCCTGCCCAGGACATCACCGTTCAAGGGTCCCACTCAGACATCGAGAGGCTGTGTCCCACATGTGAGTGTGACCGCCCACCCTCTCAGGCTTCAGCACCTTCTCCTGGCAGGAGGGCTGTTTCCTCAGGGGCCAGAAATCAGAGGAGAAAAAATCTTTCTGCCAGAGCCTGCATCCACTCAATCCGAACCTTCCAGACCTGCCTACATGTCCCCCATTAACTCCCAGAAAGTACTGGGCACACAGTGATTCCAGGAGTGGCTAAAGCAGACGAGGGGCGGGGCTGCCTCCCGACTTTATAAGCCTGGAGTGTGTATATCTCCTCCCAACATTCCAGCCAGGGGAAGAAGGCAGTATGCGCATGTAAATACATCACCAAATAACAATAGAAATAACCACAGCAGATACTTCCTGACACAAACTTCCAGGTGCTGTTCTAAGCACTTGACTTATAATAACCCCTTAACCCTCAGCCCTAAGAGGGGCAATTCCTAGCACCATTTTACAGATGGGAAAAAGGAAGTTCAGAGAGGTTAAGTCTCCTGCCCAAAGCAACACAGTTGGTAAATGAATGAGATAATTTCTCAGGAATACAAGCGTATTTGCGTTGGGTAAAGCATTTGAGGAGGATGGAACAGCCAATGCAAAGGCCCTGAGGTAGGGACACGCTTGCTGAGTTTCAGGAGGCCAGTGTGGCTGGAGGTGGAGAGTTGGGGAGATGAGGTAGGCGAGAGTTTGACGCCTCAATTACTCAAGTAATTAACACCATGCAGACGGACATGAGAGGAGTCAGAAAATGGTGCTCGGTGCATTTGGAGAGGGAGAGAAAAACATTACGGGTCCTCACTGAGCTTTTTCTACCTTGGTGCCCACTGGGACAATGACTCCATGAGGCAAAGGGTTTACTTTTGTCTTTCTTGTTCACAGCTGTGGTATCTGTGCCAAGAACAGGGCCTACACGTGGCAGATGCTCGATCGCTTCTTGACAGGTGATAAATGAATGTCCCCATTTCTCAAATGAGGACACCAAGGCTCAGAATCCCACAGGCCCAGACCTCCCTTCAAGCCGTGCCTCCTCCCATCTGCACACCCACCCCCAGCCTGGCAGAGACCATGAGGAGCTGTGGCCCGGGTGATGGTGGCTGGGGGTCTGGGGCCCGTCTGGTGCCTCACAGGCCACGGGCCCTGCTCACCGATGCCTGCCCTTGCCGGCCCTGCTCTGCTCGCCTACGCATGATCTGGCAGAACTGGCTCCCCAGCCACCTCCCTGAGGGCTCGCCCCCACGTGTGATCTGCTTGCCTTCACGCATCTCTTCTGAACACTCGGGTAAGGCGCCCCATCTTCCCCAAGCCTGGGGAACTGGCCCCACCAAAGTCTGTTTCTCAGAAACAAAGGCTCTCTGTTGTTATAATCTCAATCCCTCTCTCCAGAGGACTTTGCTGTCCAAGACTTCTCTCTCAGGCAACCCATGTTTCTGCGACCTGTGCCCTCCATATGTCCTCACTGCAGGTCACACTTATTGAGTCCTTGCTGTGTGCCAGACTTTATACATCTCAGCTCATCTAATCTTCAGAATAGCCATGAAAAGTGAACAGTACTAGAATTCCTATCTTACAGATGAGGAAACTGAGGCCCAGAGACAGAAAGGGCCTTGCCCAAGGCCACACAGCCAGTTGGTGGCAGAGCCGGCTTGGAGCCCAGACAACATGGCTCCAGCAACCATACTGCTAACTTCCACATGACACTGCATCTCTCTCATGGAGCAATTTGAGACTTCCCAGAAGGCTTGGCCCACAGCTGGCAGGTGTGGGAATCCTTGGCCCCATAATGGCTGAGCGAGGGCCAACCTCTGTTCTATCTCAACTCATTAACTTCTCGAACAATCTCATCAGGCTGGGATCATGACTACTCATACAGATGAGGAAACCGTGGCCCGGAGCAGCTGAGTCACACGAGAAAATGGTTTTGTCAACTGCCGTCACATACACTCACTCAAGAGAGCAGAAGTGAGTGAAGCACAGCACTCAGGTTCTACCCATTCACTGAACGCCTAGGAGATTCGATGTGGTCGCTGGACCCGAAGCCCCTGCACAGCACAGGCTTGGTTCCCCAGGCCCAATCTGTAAGCCTCCATCTACCTAATGCTTAAAAATAAAAAATGCTGGCCTTCCCTGGGGGGCTTCCCACTGGCTAAGCCACCAGCACCATCTTTCTCATTTTATGTTTTGCATTTTAACTCACAAAACTCCATGACTCGCGTAAGCAAGCAGAGGAGAGATGAGGTCATTTATTTTCAGACTTGTCTCTCTGAGGCCATACAGGAAAAGGGCAGGCCCAGGAGAATTTCTTGCTAAGGTGTCATGGATTGATACCCTGAAAGACAGACTGACCTGGTTTGAGTCTCAGCAATGCCACTTACTGACTGTGTGACTCTCTGTAGTTGGGTGCATCTCTCTGAGCCTCAGCTGTCTCACCTTTAAACTAGGCACAAGAATAGCAGAACCTTCCCTATAACTTGGAGATGAAAGTTAAGATCTGGTGATTTGCTCTGTAACCACCAGTGACTTAGTGACTTACCCCGTATGGGTGAGGCAACCTCACAGAATCACAGATGTGTGAATGAGCTGAGGGCTAGAGGATTATTCCCAGGCCTTGGAATCCGGTGGAATTTTCCCTGATGGATTTAGAATTTGCTCGGGACCAATAACCCTCTATTCCTTCCAATTTCTCCTTTTTGGAATACGAATGTCTATCCTGTGCCTTTCCCAACATTGTATTTTAAAAGCAGACAACTTGTTTTCTAGTTTCTAGGTTCATAGTGGGACCAATGACCCTCTCTATTCCTTCCAATTTCTCCCTTTTGGAATAAGAATGTCTATCCTGTGCCCGTCCCAACATTGTATTTTAAAAGCAGACAATTTGTTTTCTAGTTTCTAGGTTCATAGATGGGGGGGAATTTTGCCTCTGAGTGGGTGATACCCAGAGCTTCACCCATTCCCAGCTTAGATGATATTTGGGATTTTTGAGCTGATGCTGTAGCAGCTTAAGACCTTTGGGGATATTGGGATGGGTCGAATGTATTTTGCATGTGGAATGGATGTGAATTTTGGGGTGGGGTCTGTAGTGAGCTGAATGGTGGCCCCTCAAGAGACATGTCCACTTGGAACCTGTGAATGTGACCTTATTTGCCAAAAGGGTCTTTGCAGATGTAATTAACTTAAGACGAGAGTGTCCTGGATTGGGGTGGGCTCTAAATCCAATGACAAGTGTCCTGAGAAGAGAAGAGGAGAGAAGAGGAGGAGAGAAGAGACACAGAGGAGAAGGCCCCGTGAAGATGGATGGAGGCCGAGGTCAGAGAGATGCGTCCATGGGCCCAGAATACCGAACCCCAGGGGCTGCCAGCAGCCCTGGGAAACCAACACTGTGGCTGGACAGTGTTGTCAGCTACGACAGTGAGGATGCAATGAAATAAATTTGAAACTGGTATTTTCCCAGTCTCTTGCACAGCCTGCAAATGGGTTCCTAATTCTAACTCGCTGCCGGTGCTTTTTAAGGAGTTGTCCATCAGATGAAAATCAGGCCAGGAATATTCCCTTGTTTTTACATATTTTTAAAAACATATATCCCTATCAAAAAGCAGGCTGAGCTGCTATCCTTTCAAAGAGAATCTAAACTTTTTGGCCACCACCTAGAGAGTCTGGACTAAATAACATAGCAGTTGAGACCATGGTGAGCGTTTTGATGGACAGCGCATGCATGGGACCAGAAGCCCCCCGTTCAGATGGAAAGGGGGCCTTTGTTTTGTCTTGATTTTGCTTCCTCTGTTGGCTCTGTGTGTCACTGAGTTTTAACAAGCTCAGCCAGCAGAGGCCTAATATCAACCTCCTGGTTTTATTTCCATATGTCTCCAAGGAGAACCTAAAAGGGGCAGAAAACTCTGAAGTCAGGCCCCTTCCCCCTTCCCTCTTGGGGATTTGCCATCATCTGCCCTGAATAGGCAGTTGGTTGCATAATGCCTGTCCTGCACCGCATCCTTCTCCCGGGTAATTGCTTCCGCATCCCTCTGCCAAGAGCTGTGCACACCTCACCTGGGGCAAGCTCAGGCCACTAGACCCAGAAGACAGTCCTGCTTCCCTGTACCCCTGCTGTCCTGAGAACCTACACCTATTAACTCATTTAATCCCCACAGCAAACACCACTGGAGGTGGTATTAGGATCAGGCCCATTTTTGAGATGAGGAAACTGAGGCCCAGAGAGGCAAAGGCATTTTTCCAGTGTTACCCAGCTGGGAAAGGACTGAGCTAGACCCTGTTCCTAGAAATTTTAATTTACGACGCCACTCAGTAAAGAAAATGGTGTGAGAGACAACTTGGGGTGCATGGAAGAATCAGGGCGTTAAAGGATGAAGCACTCTCTCCCCGTCATGCAAGATAAACTGTGAGGCTCAGAAGTCCAGCATCTTTCTTTTTGCTCCTTTTGGGGAGTGGGTTGTCATGGTGATGGGAGCAGGTGGAACTAAGGTGCAAAGGGCCGATGTTACTTGTGGGGGTGCAGGTCTTGGCAGAGGCCCCACCCCCACAACCTGGCTACTAGGGGGAGTGGTGGACACCCGCAATCTCGGTTTTTACCGGGGGTCAGGGAAAGCTCCATCCTCACGTTGGCTGCCCAGGGCTCAGATGCCTGGTGTGGGGGATCTGAGGCCAGTGAGTATTGAATGATATGAAATGGAATGTGTTTCTGTTCACTTCTCACTGGGGTGAGCCAGTAAAAGCTTACGGAGAGGGGGACATTTAAAAGCTGGAGGAAACTGGACGGGAAGCGATGAAAGAGAAATGGGGGGAAGACAGAGGCGACAGAGAGAAAACAATCCTATATATTATCAATATTCTGTAAGAGCATGTCTGGGAAAAGGCCTAGAGAACGGCAAGGGGAAAGATGCAGGAGGCAGACCTCTCGGGTAGAGCCAGCGGCTTCGCTGTTATATAGAACCGGAGCATCTTTTTACTATATTATATTTTTGAATGAAGTTTCACCTTTGCCATTCGTATTTTTCTTAAAGCAGATGAATGGCTCATCCTGGATTTTTTCTCTCAAAGTGACTCTTCATGAAGTTTTATTTCCAGTGGACATTAGAATCTTTTACTCAGTCAAATGAATTACGCCTCTGCGTAACGGCCAGGGCGTTCGAGTCGTCTGTTAACGAGTATTAGCAGCGTTCTCCTGGTTTAGATCAGGGGCCCAACCAGCCGAGCATTTGTGGGCGGAGGTGGGGAGGTACTTTCTTCCTCTGGAGAGGAAGAGGGACAGGGGCCAGTGGTGGGACTCAAGAAAACTGGATTATCATACTCCTGCTAGTAGTTGACTGCCCTTGGGGAAGTCTTTTTTTTCCTCTGGGCCTCAGTTTCCCCATCTGTAAAAAGGAGTTCAAGTCAACAATCTAAGGGCTATAGATCTAAAGTTGTTTTTCAATGTCTATTGATGAGTCTTAATAATAATCACAGTATTAGCTAACACTTATTGAGTGCTTACTACCTCTACTACTAAAAGTAGTTAACACTTATTGAATACTTAATAATAATATTCATACTAATAATAGCTAACGTTTACCGAACACATATATAAGTTGAGCACCACATAACACGTTTCACATGTATTAACTTATTTGAACCTTATGCCTACCCTAGGATGTAGGCACTGTACTTATCCCTACTTTACAGATGAGGAACAAAGCCAGGAAGTGATGGGGCAGGAGGGTGACCTCTGGCCTGTCGCCACTAGGCTGTGCTGCCATTCTGACCTGTCATTCTGCCTCCTTCAATAACAGGAGTATACATAATACCATGGATGATAGTATTATTATTATTACATTAACAACAACAGCAATGCATTGGTCCTTAATTACAGAGTTCTGTGCCAAATACTTTATTCCACCTAAAATCCTTTCGGTGGCCTCCCATTGCCCTGAGAGGACTTACGTTCCTGTTGACCGACTCATCACTGTCCCTTTAATTTCTTGGTCTCCCCCTCCAACTGCAAACTGGCCTCCTCCTGGCCTGCCACAGGGCCTTTGCACATGCTGTTCTTAGCCCAGAACGCTTTGCTTCCTTCTCCGATTGTTCCTTTTGGAAGTCTGTCACCTGTAGTCACTTGATTGAACCCACAGTGCTGGCTTAGACTACAGCAGGCACTTATTTAGTAAACACTGACAGAATGAACGAAAAAAACGTAAGAAAAAACTTTAGAGCAGAAATGACCTGGCGGATGTGGAGATATGTGAAGACATGATGATAAAAGATTTGGGGAGCACTGTGGGCATTCGGGAAGTGAGAAGCGGGTCCACTAATATTCTACCATGTGCAGGGCATTCCCACCTGGAGAATAATTACCCTGTTCTCCTTCATGACTTTCTCATGTTCCTCACACAGGTGGAAATGTCTGCTTGCAATGATCTGTGCCTTTAGTTTTAACCTAACCCTGTTTTCCACGTGAGCATAAAGTACTTTTGCACGATTTAAATATATATTGCATTTTCCCAGAACGCAACTGTTGGACCAACTGACTCTATATCATAAGAAACTTCACCTAGAAGTGTTACCATTTTGAAACATCTGGACGCTGATGGCAACGCCCTCATGTCATGTGAGTTGTCTGCAAGGCCCGAGTCAGTCAGCATTTGCACCTGTCCAATTCCTGGTGACTTTGGGTACAGGGGCCTGCCTCTGAATTACACCACTCTGTCCCCTTGAGTCTCACTGCTCAAAGTGTGCAGCCATCACTGGCCTCACCTGGGAGTTCCTGAGAAAGGCAGACTCCCAGGCTGCTCTGGAGACCTACCGAATTTGGACCTGTGTTTCAGCAAGACCCCTGAGGATCCATGCAAAGGTCTGATTTTGGGAAGTGATGGCCTGCTGTGTATGTCACATGACAGAACCACGTAAACACATCTTTAAAAAATCAATATGACACTGTAATGGTGATATGAAAGAAGACTAAGAGGACGTTAATTAATAAAAGAAAACGATCTGTTTCGACATGTAAGCTGTTGGGCTCCCAGGTGTTAAATCACTATAGGACCTTCTAAGGAGTGTTACATTAGGAAAAACAGGTGGCCGTTTCTGACTGGGTACGGTGCTGGCCTGGAAGCGGCCTCCTGACCCCTGCTCTCCCTTCAGTGCTGAGAGCCCAGATGGCTTTTCAAATTCCCCCAGGAAAAGCAGCTAAAAATGGTCTCAACTGACCAATTACTATGTGTCAGTTGCTCATTCAGGCCCTTTCCACATATCACCTCATTTAATTCCAGCAATGAGCCACTATGCCATTTTACAGATTGAGAAACTGAGGCCCAGAGTCGTGAAGTCGCTCGCCCGAAGTCACACAGCGAGCACTTGGAAAAGCTGTTTAACTCTGAGGGACATGCACGAGGGCTTAATGGTCTGCCTGCGGCCTCTGGCCTCAGACAGCCTGGGTTCAAGGCCACCTGTTAGATGTGTGACCTTGGGCAAGTCTTCCCACCTCTGTTTCCTGTGACCTGGGGCGATGACAGTGGGTTCTCTCCCAGGGGGGTGCTGAGAAGGCTGAGCTGCTCAGGAGAGTGCCAGGTATACAGCAGGCGCCACTACGGTTATCATTATCACTACCGCTGCCATTGCCCAGATTAGAGACGGCCTCCACTTACTTCCTCCTCCGGTGCCTGCGCTCCCTGTCCTCCCTCCGTGTCTCCATGTCATACGTGGCCGGGGGGCCGTGCCGGTGCCGCCGCCTCCGCTCGCCGCCCTC
>NW_006441398.1:579384-591665 GCF_000325575.1 Pteropus alecto
CGCCTGTTTCCGGAGGAAGTCCTCGGCCCGCTGCTGGCCCAGGCGCTGGTCCACCGTGGGCTCGGCCGCCCGGCTCTTGTTGGTGTTATTGTTGCGGTTCTCCTGGGGATCAACCACCAGTGGCCGGTCCAGGTGGGTCTTCATGTCCGGCCGCAGGTGCCGGGCATAGGTGGCCTTCCAGCGCTCATCCGGGTCCATCTCGTTGTACAGGGCCTCCCGGCTGGCCAGCAGGTTCTGCTTGCGCATCTCGCTGGTCCGCTGCTCCCACACGGACTTGGCTGGCTTCTGGTTCTTCTGTTGCTCCTTCCTGCAAGGGTAGGGCCCAGGGGTTAGAGCGCTGCTGGGCACTGCACCTGCACGGACCACGCTGCTGGGTATCTCGGCCCGAGTAGGTAGCTCAACCTATGTGAAAAACTCAACTTTGCTGGACCTCTCAGCCTTACAGGTGTCATGGCTCAGGTGAGTGTCTCGGTCCAGATAGAAAATGTGTATCTCCGACTAGCTGGGCATTCTGGTCTAATGGGAGGGGGGAGTGTCTCAGCCCAGGTGGCTGTTCCCATCGTCCTCTCCATTCCTCTTTATATTGTAACATGTGACTTCCTGCGGATAGTCTTGATGTTCAAAATATTTTAACCTCTGAGATAGCCAATCATAATGAATATGGCCTGAAGCCAGTTCCGGAGACCCCCATGCTGCCTGAAGGTCCTTCAGTTCTGGGTCATAGGAGGTCTGGGAGTCCGAGGGAGAGCCAGAGTGGGTGTTTGGGAGTCTGGGGGCGGTGCCTATTTATCCACTGGTGTAAAGCAGCCAACAGGGCTGCTTCTGGGAGTGTTGGTGAGGCTGGGGCCCCACCTGGAATGCACAGATTTTTCCAGGGGTTCTGTGTACATTGATAGTTTTACACTGACCTTCCACAGGCTGCTCTCCTAAACTTGCCTGACTGAGCATGAACTCTCCTGGGCTCCCATTTCCTAGCTACCTCCTTCCACTTTGGGAAAGAAAGTCCCCTCCCTAGTGTCCCGTGATGCACTTCCCCCCAGTTTGCAGAATCCCCAGGGTACCCCACAAAAGCACAATTAAGAATACTGATATTGATATATCTTCCTTCTATCAAGACACCTTAATTCTCAGCAGCTCACCACCTCCAATCCACCAGCAAATTCTGTCCACTCTTCCTTCATCCATCGCCTCCTGCATCCATCTCCTCCTCGGCCCACCACCCTGGTCCAACCCCCACACTCTCTTCTGCATGGACCAGTGCAGTCCTCTCCAACCTTGTCTCCTGGCCCCGCCCTCACCCTCACTGACTGTTCTCCTGACTGCAGCAAGAGGGCATCTGTGAGCACCTGAGTCAGGCAGGTCCTGTCTCTCTGCTCAAGAACCCTCTATGGTGCTCGCCTAACTCAGAGCAGAAGTCTGAGTCCTCCTCACGGTTCACAAAGTCCTGCATGATCTGCCCCTGTCGCCTCCCTGCCCTCATCTCTTCCCACTCTCCCCCGTTGCTCCAGTCATACCGGCCTCCTTTACGTTCCCTAAACACGCCAGGCGTGTTCCTGCCTCAGGACCGTTCCCACTGCCTAGAGGCTCTTCCCTCGGATCCTCCCATGGTTCCTCCCTCGCCTCCTTCAGGCCTTGTTACTTTTCCAGCGAAGACTTCCCCGACAACTTTAGTTAAAATCACAAATTTCTCTACCCTTGGCATGCTCTATACCCACTAACCCCTTGTTAATGCTATATCCCCAGTGCCTGGCACATAGTAGGTGCTCATTAATTACTTATTGTGTAAAAATGGCTGAGAGGGCAGAAGTACCTCTTCCCAAAGCTCAACCCTGCCAAGGACGGCTCCTTGCCCCAAATCCTTGACTGCGAGGGTGCAGAGGCCGAGGAGCTCAGGGAGCATGCCGGAGCTGGGGGCACTTACACAGCTATGGACATGCTGGCCGCGGACAGAGGACTCACTTCTGCCACCTCCTTGGCTTTCTGGAGGGCGAGTTTCTGGTTGGCTGCCTCTTCTTCTTCTTGTTCATCCTAAAAGGCACAAGGGATCTCTGTTTACAAAACATAAACTGGGCCTTGGGGCCTCGCCTCTGACCCTACTGTTAACCAGGGGGACACTGGAAATATTTATGAAAAGACTTGGCTGGGCATCGACCAACCAGAGCCGAGACCCACGGATCAGAACGGGAGCCCAGTGGACACCCAGTGTCTGTTAAGTGTCCTGCTACCCCCTTTACGTACAGGCTAGAGACCCAGGTCATAATTAACCCTATGTTAGCACACAGCCAGAAGGAAACAAAAGGAGACACTCCCCTTTCCACAGGGGAGATTTTCTGCGCTCTGTCTCAAGGAGCTGGAAATTAATGCAAAGATTTTCCTCTCACTCTACTTTCTGGGTCATTTAAGCTCTCTGAACCAAGACTGCAAAAAAAAAAAAAAACAAAAAAAAAAAACCACAAAAACCACTGACTAGCCCCCACATGCAGAAAAATCAGCATCCCCATGGCCCATCCCATGCACTGCCAACAGCCTCCAGAAAGGAATCGGGAGCGGAACTAGGGGGAAGATGTTTTTAAAAATACATACAGAAAAAGATGATTTGGGGCTTTAAATCCTTCTTCAGCCTTCATGCAGGGCCTCATTCGTAAAACAGAAAAGCCAACAAAGAAAAAGCAAAGAAAAAGCAACGAGAAAGAAATGGCCAGAGACGAACCCGCCAATAAGAAAAGTCATGTGGCCGAAGGGCCCCTCTCCCCCTGCGCTGGGATCACTGCAGAAGAAGCAACCTTACCACCTCGGAAACGGTCAGATCAGGACATTCTGTCCAGTGACAACATGGAGGTGGGACCCGCCAGCCCGCCTGCTCTCACAAGGCCTCCCTGCATCCTGGCACCACATCCAGCATTTCTCGGAGCTGGGTCTCTGGACCCCCTGCCTCAGAAATGCTGCAAATACAGATTCCCGGGCCTCCCAAAGAACCTGGGCTGGGCCCTGGAAACTGCATTCTCAACCAGGTGCGTATGGAACATGCTCAAGTTTAAGCACCAGTGCACATGGTTAAGAGCACAAATTCTAGACCCACTTGGATTCAAATCCCAGTTTCTACCACTTACTGCTGTGTGACTCTGGGCAGGTCGCTTAATCTCTCTGTGCCTCACAATCCTCAGCTAAAATTTCAGCTCTCTCCAACATTCTCTATGTCGCTTTTTTTCTTTTAGCACTGTGTATTTTTTGTCTGTCTCTCCCACTCAAATATCAGCCCTGTGAGAGCAGGGATTTCTGCCTGTTCTGTTCATGGCTGTGTCCTGGTTCCTAGACCAGGCCTTGTTCACCATAGGTGCTCAATAAATGCTTTTGAATGACTGACAAATCTGTAAAACGGGGCTCAGAAAATGTGCCTCTTGGGGTTTCTGTGAGGAATAAATGAGATGAAAACACATCAGGGGCTATGCAGGGCGCCTGCCACATAGTAAACGCCTAAGAAACGCTTGTGGAATAAATGGAGGAAAGAACGAGGGTCTGGAGGAGAATGTCCGCGCCTCCTCCAGAGAAAGGTAATGAGCTTGCCTTTCTCCCTCCCTTTCTCCTATCCTCCCGGCGGCCCCTCTCCCCAGTGACTTGGATGAGCTCATGGCCGGATCAACTTCCGGAGCAGCCACGCCAACCGGCTCCATGGTGACCGGGTCCATGGCCATGTATTAGGGGTGACGGAGACTTCCTTTCTCCCTCCCCCTCAAGTCAGAGCTGGGCCTGGGAAACTCTCCCTCCCGCCAGGGTCAGCAGATGGAGGGCTGGCAACGTCTGCTCAGTTTGGTTCAGTTCCATGAACATGTCCTGAACATCTCGGTTCACTGGGACCGTGAAGCTACGGGTGGCCATAGGCCTGGCCCTCCTGGGCTCAGAGGAAGACCGCGCACATTCTCTTAATAAGACAGGGCTGCTGGGGACAAGTTTAGGGTGGACCACCGCTAGCTCCTAACATGCCTTTGTTCCCGACGTTCACCTTTCAAATTGCAAAAATGCAGCCCAGCTTCTTCTGTGCAGTGCACAACCTGTACACCCATGCCCAGCAGCCCTGCTGGTGGGCTATCCCAGAGATGCTGAGCTGTGTCACCAAAAGCAGTATCGCCTCCTCTGTGCCCATGAGGTGGACCTGACTCACAGGGAGTCCAAGGCTGCCAAAAGGGGCACCTGGCCCCAGGTTTTGCCCATAATTCAGTATCACTGACCATGAATAAAAACTGGCCTTCTCCTCGCATGGACGGTTCTCACTCCCCACTCCCCGAATTCTCTTCTGACCTCGTTTGCTCTGCTCTTCTCTCTTCTGCTCTCTGAGAGGTCACATCTCTGCCTTTTCAGTTCCTAGCTGTGTGGCGAGCCCACTTAACCTTTCTGGGCCTCGGTTTCCCCGTCGGTGAAACGGGGATAACAGTAACTCCCTACCTGTCGTGCCTGCTGGTGCCTGGCATCAAAGCGCAATTACACTTTCTGCGGTTATTATTATTTTTATCATTATGTGCTCAGCTGGGGCTGAAAGTGGCAGCGAGTCAAGAACTCAGGTTCTGGAGCTTGCCAGGGCTGGGTTCGAATCCCAGCCTTCCCTCTACGAGCTCTATAAAATGAGAGCTCTAGGGCCAGGGCCAGGCTCGTGCCCAGTGATGAACAAAGACTCCCTTTATTGAGCACTTACTGTGTACCAAGACCTGTGCTGAGCACCTGACGTGCATAGCGCGATGCTATAAACAGTAGCTGCTATTATCATGCCAGCAGGGGCCAGTGACTTTGCCTTTCGGAGTCTCAGTTTCCCGTTATGCAAAAGGGTGACGACAGCGATGCCTGGCACCAAGAGTATCACAGAATTCTTTAGCTGTCACTCAGTGATAAGGTCCAACCAGCTCCCGAGCTTACAGGGGGCCACATGTCAAGCCCCAGGACCCTGTGTAGGTTATTCTCCATCTGTCCTGTCCTCAGGTCTAGTGTAGTGACAGTGCCGTGAGCCTGGAGGCCGCATCGTTCCTTGGAGGTCCCTTGAGACTGCCCACTGCCTGTCCATGGGTACTCAGCGGAGTGTGCCATCTGTTTCCTGCAATCCTGGGGCCTCACCCCCTCACCACCTCCTCTGCTGAAGAACCCACTTGACTAGGGACAGTCTGTCGCAGCGGGGAGGAGGCGTCGTCTCCCTGGCACGGTGCATCCAGGCCAAGAGCTCTGACCCTGTCCCCATCCCCGTATGCCCAGCACGGTCCTGATCTGCCACGAGCAGGTGGTAACTTTGCCAGAGAAACATCCTCCCACCAACTGCACCTTGGTGAGCTCCTGAGCATTGGCCAAATTATCCACCGCGATGGCCAGGAACACGTTCAGGAGGGTGTCTGCAGACGCCAGAGTCAAGGAAAGCATCGCCCCTTGGACCCCGGGTATCTGGTCTCCCGATCCCCTTCCTCACAACCCCATCTGCTCTGCCCGAGGCCCGGGCGCATCCCGCACCCCCCACGGAGGATACAGTTCCCGAAGAGTGTCAGCACGATGAAATAGATGGAGAACACCATGCCGCCCTGCACGCCGCCCTGAGATTTGATGCCGTCGTACATGACCTCGTTCCAGTCCTCACCGGTCAGGATCTGAAAGGGAGAAAGAAGCACACAGCCAACCCCCCTCTCAGCCACGGGCCCCTTGGAGATGCAGCTGTGGGGCCCGAACCTGTCTGTCCCTGCAGTGAGGAGCTCTCGGCCCAGCTTCTTTGCAAAGAGACCCTGGGGGAGTCACGAACCTCTCTGAAGTGTCTTCTCAGATATGGTAAGGGGATTTGCTAGCGACTGAGTTGTGCCCCTAATTTCAAATGCTGATGCTCTAAGCCCTCATGTGGAGGTAATTTTAGGGTTAGATGAGGTCATGAAGGTGGGGTCTCAAGATGGGATGAGTGCCTTTGTAAGAAGAGGCACCACAGAGGTTGGGCGGGCTCCGTCTCTCTCCCCCATGTGAGGAGCAGTGAGAAGGCAGTTGCACGTAAGCCAGGCAGAGAGCCCTCACCAGGGACTAGCCCTGTGGGCACCCCGACCATGACTTCCAGCCTCCAGAACTGCGAGAAATAAATTTCTGTTGTATAAGCAACATCTTCACTGGACCTTTTGGGGTGCTGTGTCTGGGGCAGGGCGGAGGCTGGGGACCGGACAAGGCCTCAGGCAGAAGGACACAGGGGAGGGCAAACGGAAATATGAGAAAGACTGAGCGGACACGTGTGTGGCATCCATATGCTCGTTAAAAAAGAATCCCACTCCCCTCCTCTGAAGTGTTTTCACGAGGATCAGTAAATGTGAAAGAGCTCCAGAAACGCTAATCTGTCAGTGCACGGTTTCTCCGCCTGGCACTGCCGACATTTGGGGCTGGGTCATTCTCTGGGGTGGGGCCTCCTGTGCACTTGCGGGGTGTTGAGCAGCATCACTGGCCTCGACCCACTAGATGCTGGTAGCACCCACCCCCGCAGTTTTGACAACCCCTCCAAAAATGTTTCCAGACACTTCCAAGTGGCCTTAGGGACAGAACTGCTCCTGAGCCAGAACCCTGTGCTGAGGATCTGTGGGTGGTGATTGTAACTGTCATCGGTCATTAACGCGAGAGGTCAGACCTTCGCTTCACGGAAGGTCTCGTTCCAACCCCAGCTCGGGGTTTCATTTAGAAACCACGGCCCCAGGAGAAGGTGGGAGCGAAGTCCCATTTTCCCGTACACTCTCTGCCCCTTCAAAGAGACCAGACCTATTGGAGGCTCTGGAGGTCCCAGCTTGGTCAGTCCCACCCCTCAGGTCACATGCCCACAGGGGTGCAGCAGTTGGTTTGGGGAGACCACCGAGGTCGACCCCTTGCTCTGGAGTATGGGGTCAGGGTGTCTTCCAATCTGGAGAGGATGGGCGGAGTAACCTCGTATTTTCTGTATTTTGATGCTTTGATGGCTGGGGCCTTGCTGGGTCTGGAGGGAGTGGAGGCTGGCTAACTCTTAGAGATGGTGAACAACTGGCCAATGAACACGATTTTCAAATGCAGATCAACTAATCCACGGCCCACGGCCTCAAGCACCTCCTCTATCAGGCTCTTACACGCAAGGCCAACATTCTCTGCTTGAATCACCTCTCAGGCCACGTTCCAGCCGACCCAGGACAGCTCCTATGCCCCAGAGCCGTCTGAAATTATTCAAACTAGCCAGTCCTAAAACTGCTCACCCTGCCTCCCCCATTCCTTCCTGTGGAAACCCCAAGAAAGGCTCCTGCCCAATTCCCCCTCCCTCTGCCTCCTGACTCTAGTGCTTTTCCATGTGGCCTTGCTTGGCTCGGGGCTGGGTGAAGGTCGTACCTGAAACACTGTCATTATTGCTGCTGGAAAAGTGTCGAAGTTGGTAGGAGGAGTCCCTTCGTCGAAATTAAACCTGTGAGAGAATGCAGACATTTCCCACTGGCCAAGCCCCAGGCATTCTGAGGGTGCGGTTTAGCATCCGGTCTCCAGGGAAACATCTCCAGCATCTCTGTTCCCCAGAAGGACCCCTGAGTGGTACCCAGGGCCCTGCCTGTCTGGGCGAGTGCATGGGGTGTCCCCGGGGCCAGACCCCAGGGAAGCGGGGATCAGAGAAGCTGCTGAGCACTTACTGGCCGCCAAAAAGCTGCATTCCCAAAAGTGCAAAGACGACGATGAACAGGAAAAGGAGGAACAGCAGGCTGATGATGGATTTCATGGAGTTGAGAAGAGAGACCACCAGGTTCCTGAGAGATGCCCAGTACCTGCCAACAGAGGCCGGAGGTGGGATGGGGCATCAGGCTGGGCCAGGGCCATGGCCACTGAGCCCACCTTCCCAGCGCGTCCCCCTCCCCAACCCCCAAGTGTCTCCCCACATCTCCAAAGACTTACTTTGTGACTTTGAAAATACGCAATAACCTGAGGGCTCGTAACACGCTGATTCCAAAGGATGTGCCAGGTTTTATGACGGCCCAGATGACCTCAAAGATGCTTCCGATGATGACCTAGAACAGAGGCTCCGCTCTTACATCCAAGGTCCTTGCAAACACGCCCCGGGCCTGAACCTTGTCGGAACCCAACCCAACTCTCACCCTCAGTGCAAGCAGAGTGAGGGTCTCAGACCCTCTCATCCCTCCTTATGAGAGCAAAGAATGAGAGCAAAGAATCCCTAAAACACATAACTACAAAGTGAGTGCCCATGCAGCTACCACCTACGTGAAGAAATAAGACATAACCACCCTAGACATAACCACCACCCTGAATTTTATAACAACCATTTCCTTGATTTAAAAAATTGAGGTGAAATGCACATAACATAAAATTAACCATTTTAAGTGCACGATTCAGTGGTGTTTAGCACGTCCACCATGTTGTGCACCCACCACCTCTACCTAGTTCCATAACATTCCCGTCACCCCCAAAGGAGACCCCGTCCCCAGGAGTCACTCCGCACCCTCCTCCCCCGGCCCCTGTCCACCACTGATCTGCTTTCTGTCTGCATGAAATTTGCGTGTTCTGGACATTTCACATAAATGAAATTACATGTGACCTTCTGTATCTGGCTTCTTTTGCCTACCATAATGTTTTCGAGGTCTTCGCCTTTTTTAGAGTATTCAAGCATCATCCTTAACCGATACAGCTTAGTTTTGTCCATCTGAACTTTGCTGGGCAGAATCGCACACATGGATGGACAGCTTTGGTCAGTATCTGCCTCCTACTGCGCAATACTGCACGGCCGATGGGTGCCGTTGCGGCGGGCGGCCTTGCGTGCTGAGGAATATTCCATTCCGTGGCTGTGCCACCACTTACTCATCCATTCTACTGCAAATGTTTGGGTCATTTGGTTTGGGACTATTATAAACAAAGCTGCTCAGGACATTCTTGTATGTGTCTCCTGGGTATCTGTGCACATTTCTCTAGGGTGAATTTCTAGCATGGCATTATCAGGTCATCCCCATTTTTGAAAGACAGTTCACACATGTGCCCGCCCACCGGCAGTAACTGACAGTCCTGGGAGCCTGTATTCAATGTTTAGTACGGTCCTCTCGTTTCCACTGCATTCAGCTGAGTCTCTCATGTCCAGGGGTGACTTTGCCTCTTCCTTTTCTATGTTCCCAGGTATCAGCCATGCTTGGCAAGAGCTGGAGAAATGAATTCCTTAGAAATTAGGGCACTTACCCCACAGTCAAAGCAGTTGAAGGAAGAGTGGAAGTAAGGCCGTGTCCCAAGCCCGTACATTTTTATAAACATTTCGGACATAAAGAGTCCTAAGAAAATGAATTCTGCATAGTCTAGAAGGGAGAGGGGGAAACAGAGAGGTTAGTTTTGTTTGGGGGTGGCGGCCGCCAGTGGCTCTGACTTTCCTGTTGATACCAATCCTGGCCCTGGCCTGGCCTGGAAGTAAGGGAGAGAGAGGATGGTCTTTGGTGACCTTGGCTAAAGATTATGCAAGGCTTCCCTTCCATGGGCCTCGGTTTCTCCTCTGTTAATGGGGAGGAGCAACGATTGTCCACCACCCTCCAACCAACCAACGCCAGGCCAATCTTAAAAGGAGTGAGAAAAAGGTCAGTGGATCTTCATCTTGCTGTCTCCTCTTGTTGCCCTGGTTTGATGAGAATGGTTGGATGCAGATTATTGCCAAGGACCTAGGTTTCACGTTGAGTGACAGGTTCCTGAGAGCTGACTACATTTTAAAAAATAATGAATGAATGAACAAATGGCTGAACTAACTAGCTAACTAGCTAACTAACTGGCTAACTAACAACTAACTGGCTAACAAAATAATAATGGCTCCATGATATCAGTGTGTCATCATCTAAGAATTATATGGCTAATCCACTTTTATATGACTGAGGTCCAATGGAAAAATAGAAATAGAGATCATAATGGTGTCCTGTTTTTAAGTCCTTGGTGTTAGGGATTTAGTTGGAGCATCACAGGGAACTGATCTAAGGCACAGCTTTTCTCCCAACTTGGAAATCCTATCTGACGTCCCCTGGAACTCCTGTCTTCCTGATGCCTAGAAGTCTTGAACGAGATAAAGCCTTTTGTTCTTTGGTAAGAAAGCATAACGGAGCAAAGGCCTCTGAAAGAGATAACACATAGATTTTTTTTTTTTTGCACCAACAAAGAATGGGAAACGTCAGGTCTTTTTTTGGGAGACCTCTTGGTGGGGCAGGAAGATGAGGAGTCAGGAAGGGCATGAATACTCACAAATGGATGGAAAGGAGAGGTAACGAGGGCTTCTGAAGAGAATAAGGCATACAGAAAGGGAAGAGAGAGGATTCATGCTTCCAAGAATTTCAATTTGGGTCACATACTAATTCTGTTTGAAGGTCAAGGGCATTTGTTATAACATCCTCTTAAGAGGTGGTCTGACCTAACCTTCAAGGTCCTTCCTACTCATCCCTATTGAAACATTCCCCTAATTTCAGGACTCTGGGGAGCTCCTAGTGTCCGAGGGAAACTCTTTGGTCTCCAGGACCAACATTATCAGCGAGGGAAATCTGTCCATAACATCTGGTGCATTCAAAGAACCACCAGAAGCAACTCTAGGAGGACTTAAGAGTTTCCAAGATGCTGGTTCCTCAGTTACCATGGAAACATCATAGCTGATGATGCACAAGACCAGAGAGAGAATTGCTCATGGCATTGGTGGGTCTGGAAGAAATATCAGGGCCATCAAATCCAATTTCTACCACATACAGAGGAGGAATCTGAGACTCAGAAGAACTACTATACTTTATTGATTCTAAGACAAACTTTTTTGTTCACATTCTGACATCTCTGCAATTAGAGTATATCTTAAAATTGGCCATGTCCTAGTTTAGACAACAGCATTTCTCAGTGGTGCATAAAAGAGTGCCTTATAATTGAAAATGTCTTCAATCAATGGATGTGGTACTGACTGTCCAAGGTCCCAGGTCAAGTTAGAGGCAGGCGTTGAGAACCCAGGTCACCTGATGGCCAAGGCAGAGATCTGCCAGATAGCTTAGACTCTGGATTCAACTCGCAACTTCATCACATATTACCTGCGTGACTCTGGGCAAGTTACTTAACCTCTCTGTGTCTCAGTTTTCTCAACTGGGGATAATTAAAGGATCTTTTCAGATACAGAGGTTCAGGGCAGAAAGTCTCAGACCTCTGTTCTTGAACCAGGACAGAGCAAGGTGATTAGTGGGGAGAATATGAGAGATTAAAAATAGACTATCAGAGGAGGTTAAGATGAGAAGCAAAGAGTCCTCATTTATAAGAGACTCCAGGGGGACCAAATGCAATTACTAAGGTTGGAACTAGGTCGAGGCTCTCGGAAGGAGAACTGGCCCCTAGAGGGTGTCTCGGGCCGGAGGGTCAGCCAACGTGATTGGGAACAATGAAGGTTACAAGGAGGCTCTCAGGCCTCTCTAGGCTGAAGACTCGACTGTCTCCAGTGGCTAGGTGGGTCAATTCTGAACCACGTCAGAAGGGCAAAGAATCCACAGACCTAAGTCAGACAAGCCAGCAGATGCAGGAGGAGGACGGCCAGCAGGAAAAACAGTTTGGGGAAATTCTCACTAGAGGCCCACAAGCCAGTGCTAGAGCATCCACTTGCCTTCCTCACTGCCCAGCCGCTACTTTCGTTGAGTCCTCAGAGCTCTTTACTTTTTACCTTCCGGTCAGAGGTCTCCTTACCTTCCACTGCTTCTCCTCAGCCCCACCTGGCCATCAATTTTGATACTATGGCATGCTAACTCTTGAATCTGGGACTAGGCCCAGAAGGGCAAGGCCTTGGGGGTCTTGGTACCTACTGAGGGAATAAGATGCTCTTACAGTTGTTGTTGGAGGGGACCTGCTAGGAATGAATCCCAGACACAAGGAAGTCAAACAGAGCAGGAGAGGAAAAGAGAAAGAAGCAGGAGGTTTGAAAGAAGAGGGGAGAAACAGAGTCAGAAATCAGCAAAGAAACAGGGCGACTTGTTGTCCCTAAGGCACTCCCAGCTCTCATGCACACATCATTTACTTTACCATTACCAGAGATTCACCTAGAAATCGCATGTATGTGTTTCTGTCTCTATCTGGCTGTCTTGTGATCGCTGCTTCTCTCGGTTTTGGTTCTAATACCTCCGTCACCAGCACCCCTGTGTCTCTCTTCGAAAGGGATCATAGAAGTGTTTTGTGGCCTGAATTCCAGCTTCCAGCTCCCAGGCCCATGGAAGTTGGGCCCTGTCATTGCGGCAGCAGCAACATCAGCCCCAACCCCAGCTGCAGACGTGGCCAGATGAAAGGGCAGGTTCCATCAAGAC
>NW_006441398.1:591920-612350 GCF_000325575.1 Pteropus alecto
CAGCGTGGCACTTTTAATGCTGGCTCGGGCAAAGGGAGACCCTGCCAGGGAAAAGATGGAGAACGTCAGGGTGCTCCCATGCAGGAAATTCACCGACGCGTGGCCCAGGCATGGATTGTGGCCAGGGGTCCCATTAGCCTCCCCAGCAAGCCGTCTGGCCCGAGGGAACCATAATAATCCAAGGTCTTAGCTATCCAGAGATGGAGCTTACAAGGAGGTGTCCCTGAAAATAATGGTATTGAAAATAACCAATGAGAGCTCAGGGTGTCAGTGGGGAGGCTGGTGGCTCTCATTGCCAGAGCCAACCTTCTGTGTCTCCCCCTCCTGGCCACGTCTGATGACTCGGGGGGGCGGGGGTCATAACGCAGAGCTGCATGGAGCATGCTTGGAAAGCCTCCAAGAGGAGGTGTAGACAAGACTCTAGCTTTCCACGGACACTTCACTTTAGAAATGATCACTGAGGAACGAACCAGCAGTGTCCTCTGCCTGCACATGGTTTTGCTCTTAAGCATTTATGAAGCACCTACTGTGTGCCAAGCTCTGTTCCAGATACTCAAGATACTCTAATTAATAGACAGAGCCTTGCCTTCCTGAGACTGATGCTGCAGTGGGGGAGATAGACAGCAAACATAACATAATAAATAATAGTGCGATAGAAGGTAAAAAGCACTTTGGGGAAAAAAAAAAGTAGAGCAGAATAAGGGGATTGGGAGCCCCAGGAGGGACCACCGGACTGGCTATAGTAGTAAGTCAGGTGGTCAAGGTGAAGGTATTGACCTGAGTCACCTTAGAATCTTAGGCTGCGTAAATAGCAAGTGCAAAGGTCCTGAGGCTAGAAATGTGCCTACCAGACATATTCAAGAAACAACATAAAGAGATCAGCATGGCTAGAGTAGAGTGTTTGAGGAGGACAGAGGGAAGAGGTAAGGACAGGTAGGTGACAAGGCAGGTCGTGACAGGCCTTGTGGGCTGAGGGAGGACTTTGGCTTTTGCTCTGCGTGAGGTGGGAGCCATGGAGGGCTCTGAGCAGAGAGAGGGGAGATGAGCTCTGACTCAGGTGCTCACGGGTGTCCTCTGGCTGCGGTGGGAAGAACAGACCACGGAGGGCACAGACAGGAGCTGTGTGATCAGGGAAAAGGCTGGTGCACCGGTGCAAGCAGATGATGATGGGGGCCGGACTCTGTGGTGGCTGAGAAGAGTGGCGAGTAGGCAGATCTGGGATGTATTATTTAAGGTAAATTTCAACATTTGCTGATGAATCAAGTGTGGGTGTGAGAGAGAGGGAGGAGCCCAGGTTTCTGGCTTGAGTACCTAGAGGGATAGAGCGGCCATCCGCAGAGAGGGATAGGTTTTGGGGGGAGGGTCAGAGTTCAGTTTTAGATATTGATTTTATCTTCTAAAATATCTCTTCTTGAAAACCTTCAATTGCATTCGTGTTTATTGTTCTTCATTGGTTGATTCATTCTTTCATTTATTCATCAGTTTACTCGTTCATTAGTGTGCTCATTTGTTCATTCATCATTCATTCACTCATTTATTCATTCGTCCATTCCTTCATTCCTTCATTTGTCCAGTCACCTGTCCATTCATCCAGCATGTTCATCAACCCCAACCCACTGGCCAAGCACCGGACACAGCAAACATCTCGCAGGACACCACTTCCTGTTAGCAAAATTCTAAACAGAGGTTGCAAGTTGGCATCCCAGGGGCCATACTGGTTCATCCTGGGTTCGTAAAAGTTGAAATTATTGGTCCACATTTAAAAACTGGGATATTTTCCATAAAATATGGATTTCAGCTTCTCATGAATGAAAATAATAGCTGATCTTTCTTAGACATTTAGCAGGCACCAGGCACAGCGGAGGATACATTCTACACGATAAACTGCCTGCTCCTCATTGCAACCGTGGTAAGTAGGGACCATTGTTATCCCCATTTTATAACCAAGGAAACAAAGGCTGAGAGGGGTCTGGTGACTGTTAAGAAGCATTAAGTCGGTTCAGAGCCTGTGTTCTCAGCCACCACACTACACCCATTCCTGGAACATGTAGCCAGGAAGAGGGGCACATTCCCAGCCGGCAGCAGTTGGCCAGGCCTGGTGACCCCAGAGGCCTTGAGAACCCAGGGAAGCGCCATGTGGCCCTTCCTAGTTGGAATATTTCTGGTCCCTGCAGCTCCCTCAAAGTGCTCAGACCTGCAGGTATCCACAGGGCAGGGCAGAGAAGAATGAGCTTGAAGGTCTCAGGGGTCAGGGAGGGAGTCTCCATGACCGAGAGAGGGGCGGGGGAGAGGGAGAGGGAGAGGGAGAGGGAGAGGGAGGAGGCCTTGAGAACCCAGGGAAGCGCCATGTGGCCCTGCCTAGTTGGAATACTTCTGGTCCCTGCAGCTCCCCCAAAGTGCCTCAGTCAGACTGCAGGCATCCACAGGGCAGGGCAGAGAAGAATGAGATCCTTGAAGGTCTCAGGGGTCAGGGAGGGAGTCTCCATGACCGAGAGAGGGGCGGGGGAGAGGGAGAGGGAGAGGGAGAGGGAGAGAGCGAGCAAGCGCAAGCTCGTGTGAGGGAGGGAGGGAGGGAGAGCTCGATCTCACAGTGGGCAGGAGCTCCCCAACCCCTATTTCTGCTAGAAATACATTGAAAACCTGGCTCCTGGCTTTATCATCAACCAGTGAGTGACCCTGGGCAAGTCACCTTGCATCTTGGGACTCTGTACCTCCATCTGTAAATCAACTACACATTCCACCTCACAGGGCTGTTGGGAGGAATCAGTAGGTTAATAGTTAATACACATTAGCACGATGTGTTATTAATACATATTACGGTTATTGGGCATAAAATCTTGTATTGAACCCCAAGAGCTGATATCAAGACCCAGTCCACATGCCAACTCATTGAGGAAGTCTTTCCTGATCACTAGACCTGCAACAGGCATACTGCTCATTGGGAAGGGAGAGGGAAGTAAATATTAATTGAACACCTACTATGTGCCAGTCTCCCCTATTAGCTGCGCACTACCATCTCTATTTATTGCATTTCATATTCCCTTTGATCCACACTCCCTTTTTCTATACATTTTTGTCTCTAATGTTCTTCTGCGGTCTGGAATTGTAATTGCAGGCAACCCTTAGATTTTAAAAATAATTTTAACAAGATACTTTATGAAACCCAATATTTCCAAAATATTATCATTTCAACATGGAATTAATATAAAATATATTTAAGAAAAATTTTACACTCTTTTTTGGGGTACTAAGTTTTCCAAATCCGATATATTATTATGAGGCACATCTCAGTCCAGAGCTGCCCCGTTCAAGGGGTCAAGAGCCAGAGGAGGCCAGCACCAGTCTGGAATGTTCCATGGTGAGGATAGCAGTATGTCACCATCAAGGCTTAACCTGGGGATTTTTGGCAATTCAGATGCCCTTAAAATTCTCTGTAAATTGAAATAGGTGCCGCCCAAGTTGTGGGTTGAACTGTGTCCCTCAAAGGGATGTGCTGAAGTCCCAACCGCTGGGACCTGTGGATGTGAAGGAGGGTCTTTGCGGCCGTCATCGAGTTACGATGAGGTCAGACTCGATTAGAGTGGGCCCTAAACCCAACGGCTAGTGTCCTTATAAGAGGAGCAGACAGAGACACACAGGAGAAGACCGTGTGACGACAGAGGCAGAGCCTGGAGGATGCATGTACAAACGAGAGATCGCCAAGGATTCCTGAGAACCCCAGGAGCTGAGAGAAGAGCACGGGACAGATTCTCCCCTAGGACCCTCAGGGCCAGCACAGTCCTGTCCACACCTTGATTTCAGTTTGGACTGCTGGCCTCCAAAACTGTGAGAGAATGCATTTCTGTTGTTTTAAGTTGCCCAGTTGACGGTACCTTGTGCCGGCAGCCCGAGGAAACGAATACAGTCCACATGGAACTCACATCCTTCAAATCATCTAAATGGAATCCGATTTTCCTAAAGCAATGGTGCTGTGACTGCAGCTTCCATTCACGGCTCAACTTTTCCTATAAATGACTCCAGTTCCGTATTTCAGTAATAAGTTATGAAATCACTTTATAATGTATTTATCAACTGATTTGACATTGCGTTAAAATCACTGGTTATGTAAGACTGTGAGGAGAAACACCACACAATTCCTGCCTTATTTTGAAACTTCTTCTTCTTATGATGATTATTATTACTATTATTTTACATAAACGAATAAAGGTAAAGGGGTTTCCTTCTCAGAACCCTAGAATTCTAGAAGTCTCTTTCTGGGTGGTTTAGGAAATCACCCAGAGTGGGGGCCACTTCCTGTGCGTTTCTGAACTACCAGGCAGAGGAACTAGATTTTGGTGGGTTTGCCTGTAGCAAATGGTCCCAGGAGACCGAGCCACTGGCCTGCGTTTTAGGTCCATAAAGAAAGCTGAAAGTCACCTGCTTTCTTAACAGAGGTGCTGTAGGACACCGTCAGCTCTTATTCAGTCTGACAGCTTCCTATTTCAGTTTCTTGTGGTCCTTTGATCACATGTTTATCAAACGCCAGCCTGGAACCTGGGTTCTCCAGCAGCAAGTTTTCTTATGTCAGCCTCAAATTCAAGAGAAGGACTCCCGTAGACAAACCCGTGTTTTGCGGGTGTCATCAAGTTACGATGAGGTCAGACTCAATTCAAGTGGGCCCTAAACTCAACGGCTAGTGTCCTTGTAAGAGGAGGAGACAGAGACACATAGGAGACAATCGCCCCCATGTTACGAGCTGAACTGTGTCCCACCAAATCCACATGTTGAAGTCTTAACCCCCGTGACCTCAACATGTGATGTATTTGGAGACAAGGCCTTTAAAGAGGTCATTAAATGAAAATGAGGTCATTACTTTGGGCTCTAATCCAGTATGACTGGCGTCCTTATAAGAAGTGGGGCTTAGGACACAGACACACAGAGGGAAGACTTTGTAAAGACGCAGGGAGAAGATGTCTACAAGCCAAGGAGCGAGGCCTCAGAACAAACCAACCCTATTGACACCTTAATCTCAAACTTCCAGCCTCCAGAACTGTGAGAAAATAAATATCTGTTCTTTAATCACTCAGTCTGCGCTATGTTATTATACTGACCCTAGAGAATGAATACACTCTCCCCATTCCACGTGAAGGCTGGTTTAAAAATGCCTCCTTCACAAATCTGTCTTTGCTTTTCCGCCAAATTCCTCCCTGCTCTGCACAGCCATGAGATTCCTTATAATTAGTCTCTGTTGCTTCTAAGTAACTTTAAACTTATCTGATTACTTTTCTGATTTCAAAAGTGACATGTCACTAATTCATACCTTCCAGAAAAATATCATGTAAAACATGAAAATCCCTTGCAATCCTCCAGTTTCTATATCTTCGAGTACCTCTTATACTGTGGATGAAAAGGGGGCGCTGTAATAAATTTAACTCATGGGGTGATCTGATCATAAATGCCTAACTGGAATTTATGGTCAGGAGTCACACCCCAGGCACATAACTCCTTTAATAAAAGGTTTACTTTGCCTTAAGCAAGCCCTGTCTGTTGTTCTTATGCATCTAGGTTAACACACCTTTGAAATGCCTCTTTTTCAGACCCCTCAGAGGCATAACCACCCTCAAGGGAGCACATAATCTTGTTAATTATCTCATAATCCAATCCCCTCCTTGCTTTCCCCCACCTTCATGTAATCTTCCTTATGCCCCCTCCTTAATCCCAAATGCAAATAAGAAGCTGCAAATTGCTACTCTCTGGAGCATCTGAGATCTTGCTTTCTGAAACCACCATCAGTTTGGCTCAAATAATCTTCTGTAAAAATTCTCTATGGGTTTGGACGTTTCTTATGTCGATACACTCTTTAATATTGTTTAAAAATAGAGCATACCTTTTACATAAGTTGTGCGACTTACTTTTTTTACTGAAAAATATATTTCAAACATCTTTCCATGCCAGTAGCAACCTCGATATTTTCCTGGCTGCACAGTATTCCATAGTATGTAAATGCTATATAGCATTTCTTTAACCATCTTCCCATTTTGGGGCACATGCGTTGTTTCTGGTTTTTAATTTTTTGAATGTCAGAAACAATGCTGTTGAAAGGAGGCTTCGCAGGGATATTTTTGCACATGCGAAGAAATGCTTCGAAGTAGAAATGCCAGGTCAAAGAATATAAACATCTAGAATTAAATAACGCCAAACCGTACATGAGAAACACTGCAAATTAACACTCCTCCTGCCAATAGCATATGACAATGCTCATTCGCCACATCTTTGCCGACATTAGTTAGTATTACTTTTTCATCTTTTCTCGAATGATTAATGAAAAATCGTCTCTCCCTGTTAATTAAGAGCAGGTATTCAATCTCATTCATGGAGGAGATCCTGACTTAGGTTCCCCAATTTTTTTCAGTGCCTCGTATTTAACAAATGTAGTATGGACAAAAATGTTTGCCTATCAAAATATAACAAATTTTAAAAAGTGGAAGCAACCTAATTGGGAAAACACGTAGGACAGACATAATTAATCAAATGCACTGAGCATTGATGGAGCGCTATAATCTTCGAACTTGCTAGAAAGAGAGAAACAGATGTACCCACAAGTAAAAACAGGACTAGTTCATCATTACAAGGAAAAGAGTATGTTTTGGCTAGAAGTTAAAAATGCAAATGAAAACAAACTTTAAGGGATCATTACAAACCGACTTCATTGGTAAAGGAAGGGAAATGGGTAATACACAACGGCCAGGGTGGGAAATCCGTGAATGTATGCGTGCTTGGCAGGTTTATAAATGGGTTCAGTGTTTTTGAAACTCATGAGGGTTCAGTGAATAATGAGTTGAAAAGCTGTTAATATCTTTGATCCTATAATTATCCCCAAGGAAACACGCCCAAAGGGTGGGGGGAATAATTGTACATAAATGTTCACAGCAGTGCTCCTCGTAAGAGCAAATATTGGAAACAGCTCAAACGCCACATAATAGAACCATAGCTAAGCAAATCTAGAGTAGCCACCCTTACGGAGTATGGGGACCGCGATGGAAATTATGTAGAAACTCAGTAGTTGGGTGATTAACTTGGGTTGAGTGAAAAAAGCAGAGTATAAAATAGTTGGTGCCTGTGGATTAGAAACACGTGTAAATATTTAATTCCTTCCTTCGTTTCCTTCTTCCCTCCCTCCTTCCCCTTCTCTCCTTCCTTTGCTCTCTTTCTTTCTTCTTCCCTCCCTCCCTCTCTCTCCCATCCTTTCCTCCTCCCTGCTCTAGTCACGCAAGTCCCCAATCGGCCTAAATGTCTTCTCCCTTCTGAGTCTTGTGCGGTCTCCTCTACCTGGATGTTCCCCCACCATCGCGTTCAGCCTTGGAATTTTTAAAAACTCAGTTCAAAAAATAAGATATTCTCCTTGGAGAAGGTCAAAAGCAACACAGTCTCAAGATACGGTGAGCAGGTAAAGGGTACGTGTCTCCCACTTCAAACTGCCCTTTGCGATGACCAAGAGCAATAGTCTGAGCACAGTCTTCTACACGGTTCTCTCTGCTTTCACTGCCATGGTGAGCAACTACCCAGCCTTCGGTTCTCAGCTTCAATGTCATCTCTTCTGAGAAGACTTCCCTGACTTCACCCACTCTCCAGAGCAGGCCAAGCCCAGCACATCTCCTCTGCAGTGCCATTATCATGACAGGTTTGTGTGACTGTTTAATATCTATTTCTTGCACTGAATGGCAAGCTCCACATGGGTAGGGATGTGGTCTCTGTCTTGCTCACAACTGGGCACCTAATAAGAGCAGCCCTTCAATGAGTCCTGTTGAATAATAATATTATTCATGAATGATGAATGAAAAATGTCAGGCAACATTGTTGGGAGCTTATTCTTTGCCAGATGCTGTTCTAAATGCTTTCTGTGGATTATTTAGCTTAATCTTCACAACAATATTAGAAGACATTCCCATGATCATGTCATCTGCCCAGGATACACAGATGCAAAGGGACAGAGCTGAGACCCAAATCCTGGCAACCTGGTGCTCGAGCCTTCTGCTCGTACCTCTCGGACGTTGGTGACACACAGAAGGAGAGACTCACCCACAGAGGCGATATCGGCGAGCTGACTCTCGGCCTCCTCGGGGTTGAGCAGGTCTGTCTTGCTTTTCTTTATGGTGGCTCTCCGCAGAGCTCCAACAATGGAAACATAGCAAGAGAAAAAGATGTGACCCTTTTTGCGACAACAATGGTACCGACCAGGTGTGTCCTGGGGGCCAGGAGCTCTGTCAGGGACATTCTATGTGTCATCGGATTTAACCCTTACGGCAATCCAGTTTGATGGAAAGTAACATTACACCCACTTTACAGATGTGCAGACTGGGGGCTCAGGGAGGTCACAGGACTTGGCCCAAATCGAAAAGACGAGAATAGAGTCCATTCAATCTAAGTCTGGGATCTCAGCCACCGTTTCTCCTCTGGGAGCCCCGGGACTGGACTCTGGAACAATGATGCCTGTGAAGATCGTCCACCCCTTGACTTCAGCGTACTTGCTAGGCAGGCTGGGACCGTGGACGCCTGTCCTCAGGATTGAGTCTCCGCTCCCCCAAGAGCTTTCCAGGGGACAACGAGCTGAGCCACCATTTCCATTTCCAATAAAGTGATTACCCTGTGGGTAATCTCTTCCCCTCCCCCCAAATAGTAACCTATGGAGATGGAGTCCCAGCTCCTCTATTTCCTTCTCACTTCTGATATTTTTAATCAAAACCTCTTGTTTGTTCCGTCTAGTCAAATTTCTGACACGTAAGCCAACCGTCCTTAACAGTAAGCTGGCTTATTGGTTAAATTATGATGATTGATTTTCTTAATTTAGCAAACACAAAGGGTGCCAACCGTGAGCCAGGCACTGTTCTGGGCATTTGCAAGAATTAATGTAACCCTCATAAACAACCCAGCAAAGTGGGTACTATTACGGTCATGCCCATTTTGCAGATGAGAAAAACAGGCACAAAGCAGAAGACGCTGGGCACATGGTTAGGGCGGGAAGGGCAGGTCGGAAGATTCAAACTCTGTGCCAAGATCCAGAAACACCTCGAGGAGGCAGATTCCTGCCATTCTCCATGTCTCCTGAGCCTGATCCGGTCTCATGTTTGTTCTTGGCATCACCTGGGCCCTGAGCATCCATCCCCTGGAGGCCCTTTGGACCAAGCGGCCTAGCTTCCCTTCTGTCCTAGGACCCTCCCCCGAGCCAGGTTCAGGACAGTTACCATCAAAGGGGTGCCTCTGCTCCCCGTCGGTTTCATCCTCGGCGAGGATCACCTCTTCTGAGGAGGAAGAGCACAAAGTTAAGCTCTAGTGTCCGGAGGGCTCCCCTGGGGACGAGTTCCCTTGGACTAGAAAGGAGAAGGGTCCACCTGGCCACTTCCACTCTCCCCTTGCTGATGGCGACAGCTCAATCAGCCAGAAATGTGCTGCTCAGTTATTTCTGACTCCCAGCCCCTCTTCAGCTGCAGTAGAAAGAGCACAATGATTCCCACCTCCCTCAAAATAAAAACCAGCATCCTTACTACAGCCTATACGGTTTTGCCTGATCCAGCCCCCGTCACCTCACTGCCTTCCTCCCCTCCACTCTCTCCCCCACTCACTCGGCTCCGGCCACACTGACTTCCTTGCTATGACTCAACTCTGCTCCTACTTCAGGGCCTTTGTGCAGCCTGGAGTGCCCTCCCCTAGACATCCACACGCTTCCTTCAGGTCTCTGCCCAGACGTCGCCTTCTCAAGAGAGAACCTCTCTGCTCATCATTCCACCTCCTCTGACCGTTGTCTGCCTCACTCCCTGCTTTATTTTTAATTAAAAATATTTTAAATTTATCCTGCTTCATTTTTCTTCTCAGCATTTGGCAGCACCCAACATTATGTGTATTTGTTTATTTTCTGTCTGTCTCACTAGGATATCTGAGCCCTGTGGGCTGGGATTTGGTCTGTTTTGTTCACTGCTATTCCTAGAACAGTGCCTGGCACACAGTGGGTGCCACCTAAGTGTTTGCTGAATGGCTGAACAAAGAAACATGTGTTCACTGTATGTCAGGTACTGCTCTTCTTAAGTGCCTTAGCTTGGGTTATCTCACTGAATTCCCAGACAACCTGATGAGGTAGGTACTATCATTATCTCTGGTTGACAGTTGAGGAAACTGAGGCACAGGGAGGCGAGGTGCATTGCTAGGAGGCGGCAGAGCTGGGACGTAAATCAGAGCGTGGTTTTGGAGCTCATATCCATTATGCACTGTCCTATTCTGGCTTTATCCCAGAGGTTTTACTATCATGCTCTGGATTCTTGTTGCTAAACATGGAGACTACCAGTTCGGCCCTCTTCCTCCTCCCATCACGACCCTCTGCTCATGTCTCTGAACTGGATGCATGACTCTGTGTGCCCTGTGGCCTGGGATGTCAGTTCTTGGGCCCCAGGATGAAAGGGCCTCACCTGCTTTTGAGATCCACTCCATGTACCCATTGAGCTCTCGTTCGATCTGTTGCTGCCGCCTCAGCTTCAGAAAAGCCCGCCGGTTTTCCACCCGCTCTCTTTCTTTGGCAAACTCTCTGCAGAAGCACGCAAGAAAAAGCACAAAAATGAGAGGCCTGGCTGCTCAATAAATTTCAGGGAGTTGGGATATGTGTGTGTATGTGAGGTTTCAGAAGTTCCGGAGGGGCAAGAGATTTCAACAAGTGTTATCGGGTCTTCTGGGAGAAAATAAGAATATTCTAGGAGTGGGTATCTCTGACAGCTTCCAACATTTCCCAACAACTGCACTCAGATAGAGAAAAAAAGCTAAACCATAAAGCATGCCATGCCAACCACTGCTAGCTGCATACCCCTTTCTCATTCTCGGTGCTCCTCGCTACGGAATATTTTCAGCCCTGTTTTAGGCTAGGCCAATGAGACACACGCTGAAGGTTTCTGCAGCAGCCACACTTCCCTGACATAGGCCCCACCCTTTCCTGTTTCCCTTCTTCCTCTTTCTGTTTGGAATGTGGGACGGCCGCCTTGTGAGTGTGAGGCAACCATCTTGAGACCATGAGGCATCCATGAGATTGAAAGGCATCCTTCTACTCTGAGAAGGATGTCGGAGTAGAAATCCGATGGCACCATAAAGCCACCATACCAGTCCCTAGACATCTCATTGGTAAGAAAAATGAAACTCATTTATGATTAAGCCAAAAAATCAATCCTGGGGAGTGGGAATGATGTGTGTCATAAAAATGCATATTTGATTGTAGGCTATAATTTTATATTCGGAAAACAGGACGGGGGAGGGGAACCCAACCTATTGGTTTTTTGAATGTAAATTACAGAAAGTAAAGTTCTATAGAATTTTATTGTGTGGTGGATTGCGGGGCTGAAAAATTTGGGAAAACCTTCTGAATGAGAAGTCAGAATTGGAAAGACGCTCTCCCTTCCCTGGGCAGAGGTAGGTCAATACCAGGGGCACAGTGTGCTGAGTCTAGGCTGGGATGGATTTCAGCTGCCATGAGTCCCTTCCCTGGGTCCCCCAGTAGTATACAACCTACACAGCTGTACATGGCTTGCTAATAATGGTCTAGCCAACCCAAGGCAAGGCAAGAGGTCTGTTCTCTGCCTGGAGAATGAAAACAAAGCTTCGATGGCCTCCTCCTGGTAAGAAGATGAAAAGGGAGAGTGGAATTGGGGAGTAGCAAAGACTTACCCTGACAGCACACCCAGCACGAGGTTCAGCATAAAAAAGGAGCCAATGATGATGAGAGGGATGAAGTACAACCAGTTCCAAGTGTTCCCTGAGGCATCGTTGCTCTGTGAGAGGCGAGGAGGGAAGGCAGGTGAGCACTGGGTGGGATGCAAGGTCTGACCTGACAGATTGGGGGAGGAGGAGTCCTGGTTCTTCTGGGGCTCTGTTTCCCTAATGTCCTTGACCTGCGGAGTCCTGGAGCTCTGGCAGCCCAGAGAGGGAAATGGAGCACAGGATCAACCAGTGGGGGAAACCTAGAAGTACCATTAGAAGGACAAAGCCCCTCCTAACCATGTAGTCCTCACAGGACCCGGGAACCAATGTGACATTCAGGAGAGCGTCCCAGACCAGACTCCAGGAGGAGAAGGAAAAAAGCAAAGCCCATCGAAATGAAGACATGAACCCCTGGTTCCCTCCCTTCTCCTTGACAGTCACACCCTTCCCTTAGAGGAGGTGCACGATGGCAGGGTCTGAGGACTAGCTTAAATCACTGAGCCGGACAGCAGGGCTGTGAGCCTTTCCTCAAGTGTCTCCCTCCTCTCTTTTCTGCTGCCTCAATATCAACCACGAAAAATCCCCAGAAGTTCCCAGCTCAATTTTCAGTGAGGGAGAAGTCCACATATAGAACACTTTACTCTGATGTGGTGAACAGAACACTGTGGCAAGAAGGAAGCAAGAAGAGGGGAAGAAAATCAAGGTGGGGAGGAAAGAGAAGGAGAGAGAGATGGAGAGAGAGAAAGAGAGAAAACCCAGCTCTTACAGAGTACTCACTGTGTGCCGGGAAGTCTTCTAAGCACATTATTTATGTTAGCTCATTTAATCATTTGATCCTCATAATACCCCTGTTATCAACATGCCCATTTTACAACGGAGGAGTTTCTGTGGCCCAGAAAGACAAACTTGTCAGCCCAAGGTCGCAGAGCCAGACAGTGGTGAACAGGGGATTTGAACCTGTGGACTTAACTTCTGTGCTGGGGAATCTTCAGCTTCAGCAGCCAGAGAAGGTGGAGCCTTCTGGTGAGTCACCAGCTCTGTGGCATCTGCAGAATGTGGGTCTCCCACACGTGGCTTTAAAAGCTCACCTTTAAAAGTACATTCAGTGCTGCTGTTGCCTGGCAGAAAGGCTAACATGAGAAAGACTGACACAGCCAAGTGCTGGTGAGTCTGCGGAGGAGCTGGAACCCCCAGGAGCTGCTGATGGGAGAGTAACATGGTGTACGCATTTCCTGTGGCTGCTAACAAAGGACCACAAACTGGGTGGCTTAAAAGAACAGAAATTTATGTCACAGTTCTGAAAGCTCAAGGCGTTGGCAGGGTTGTTTCCTTCTGGGGTCTGTGAAGGAGAATATATGCCAGGCCTCTCTCCTGGCATCTGGGGGTTTGCTGACAATCTTTTGTGTCCCCTGGCTTATAGATGTATCACTCTGATCTCCACTTTCATTTTAACATGATGCCCTCCCTGTGTGCATGTCTGTCCAGATCTCCTTTTATAAGAACACCAGTCATACTGGATTAGGGTTACCCTAATGACCTCATTTTAATATAACTAATTACTTCCGCAATGGCCCCATTTCCAAATAAGGTCACATTCTGATGTATTGGGGGCTATAGGACTTCAGTATATGAATTTCTCATTTGGGGGGACACAATTTAACCCATAATTCATGGTACAACCATTTTGAAAAATGAGTTGGGAATTCCTACTAAAGTTAATCACGCACCTTCACTACCACCTGGCAATTCCACTCCTGGGAGTGCGAACCTGTACATGCCAAAGGCACCAGCAAGAATGTTCACAGAGTGATCTTCGTGACTGCCCCAAACTGGGAGCGATCTAAATCCTTAGGATGAATACATGGAATACAGTGCGGTGAATGATTGCCGCTCATCACATGAAACCTTAGAGTTGCCAAGCACAGGAAGCCAGACGAAAAAGAGTGTACAGGTACAATTCTATTTACGTGAAGTATAAAAATAGGAAGACTAGTTGATGATGCTTGAGGTCCAGATGGGGCACCCTTTGGAGAGGGTGGCAGCTTGGATGGAGGCACTAGGAGGGGTGGGTTCTGGAGCTGAGAAGGTTCTGTTTTCTGATCTGGATGCTGGTCAAACAGGTGTGTTTTGTTTGTGAAAATCTACCAAGCTCCTCACTTATTATCTGTGGGGTTTTCTGAATGTTTATTTTATTTCAATAAAAAAAAAGTTTTTTATTTTTATTTTTTTAAGAAAGTCAACTTTACTTAAAGAGGAAGGAAATTCTGATACATGCTACAACATGGATAAACCTTGAGGACATTATGTTAAGAGAAATAAACCAGTCACAAAAGGACAAATACCATTGGTTTCACTTATATGAGGTCCTTAAAGGAGTCGGAATCATAGAGATAGAAAAGCAGAATGGTGGGTGCCAGGGGCTGGGTAAAGGGCAATGGAAAGTTAGCGTTTCGTGGGGGCAGAGTTTCAGTTTGGGAAGTTGAAAAAGTTCTAGAGATGAATAGCGATGATGATTGCGCAAAAATGCGAATGCACTTAATACTAGTGAACTGGACACCTAAAAATGGTTAAGATGATAAATGTGTGTCACCTCACTACTACCCCATCCCCCCCACAATAAAAAAAAATCTGAGAACCAATCAAACAAAGGGATCCTCACAGACACAGATGGGCTCTGGGGACAATGAATGTGTCAGCCTCCAGAACATTCCCTTGTTCTAACAAGCCCCCAAATTCTGATGCCTTGCTTCTAGAAGGTTCTGGAAGAACAAATTTAGTCATAAGAACAGAAGCCCGCCCTGGCCCACTGAAGAACAAGTCTGAATTCTCTGGAGAAGCAGGCTTGGGATGGAAACAGAGTAGTGGGGTGGGGGTTAGACTGAGCGAGGAGAAGAGGCTAAGGCCCCTTGTTGATGAGGCAGCCTCCTGTCTCAGACTCTGCCCACATCCCAGCTCCCTGGCAGACCCTGTGATCTGTGACATGTTGCTCAGCATAATAACAGACACCCACAGTGCCAGGTACAAGGTCTACTTGAGCTCACTTAATCCTCTCATGCATCCCAAAAGTTGGTACATATCCACTTCTCATTTTCCCAGGTGGGGAAACTGAGGCACAGAGAGGTCAAGTCTCATGCCCACGGTCTCTGCTGTGGGTTGCATTGTGTCCCCCCAAAGAGGTGATAGGTCCTAACCCCTACTACCTGTGAACGTGACTTTATTTGGAAATACGGTGTTTGCAGCTGCCATCAGGTTAAGATGAGGTCACCAGGGTAGGCCCTAATTCAATATGACCAGTGTCCTTTCAGGAAGAGAAAAATGCCAGGTGAAGACAGAGATACACGAGGGAGAGGATGGCCATGTGACAATGAAGGAAGAGACTGGAGGGACACAGCCTTGAGCCGAAGAATGCCAAGCGTCGACAGGAGCTAGGAAGAGTTAAGAAAGAATTCTGCCCAGAGTCTAAGGGAGTGTGGCCCTGCTGACACCTGGATTCCAGACTCCTGGCCTCTGGGACTGTGAGAAGCTACATTTCTGTTGTTCCGAGGCACCCCGTTGTGGTCCTTTGTTATGGCAGCCACAGAAAATGATAGTCACTGAGCTACTAAATGGCAGAGGTGCCCCCAACCCCCTCCACCTCCCTTCCCTCATCTCCTCTCAGTCTCCCCCTCCATCATCACTCTGCTCCAGCCACGTGGCCTCCTTATGGCACCTCAGATGCACTGTCCCACCACAGGGCCTTTGCACATGCTGCTGCCTCTGCCCGAAATGCCCTTCCTCCAGATTCCTACATGGCTCCTCCATCATCTCCTTCAGGTCTCTCTGCTCAAATGTTACCTTTTCTGATGGCCCTTCACACTTTCATCCTTCGTTTCTAATCCCACTGCCTACTCTATTTTTTCCCTTAGCGCTTCTCCTCCTCTATACGTTACTTATTTCTCCAAGGTGCTGTCCAGCTCCCTTGCTGGAATGTCAGTTGTACCAGGGGCTGGAACACAGTGCTTTCTGTTCCCTGCTGCATTCCCTAGCACAATGTCAAGCATGCAGGCAGTGCTCAATAAATGTCTGCTGAATGACTGAATGAGAGGTAGGTCTAAGCTTCCTGAACAGCCCACAGCCACAATCCTAAGCTGTGCTCCCTCCTCCTTCCTCCCTTGTCTGCTTTTCTTTCCCTGGGGACTGGGGTTCTGCTGCCTGATTTCAGAGACACTTGTTCTTTTTCTAAATCTAGCCCAGTTATTCAATTCCATGCTGTGGGTCCAACGACTGATGGAGAAGAGTTGGCAGAGGGTTGGGTGCCGTTTTTAAGTAGGAGGTGGGCTTTCCCTGGGGTTTGCTCGGGAGCAAGATGGGAAATATATTTCACAAGCGGAAAGACTGGAGCTGCCACAGCTGTTCCGTGATAGTGGAGAATGTGAGGGCACGAGCTTCCCCTCCTGCGTCTCATCCCTTTGGGAAGTTCAGGGTGGGGTGTGCATGAGTCTGGATGCAGGGATGAGGAAGGGTTTGGGAAACTTGCTCACTTGTTAAAATCATTAATAATACTGGGAAGGATGTGTCCTAAAGATAGTCTTGTCTTCCTTCCAAAAGCTTAAAAGAGTCACGCTGTCTGAAATGCTATTGGTATGGCTGATGGCCCTTCCCGGTCCTCCTGCGGTTGGCTGAGGGCTGCCTAAGTGCTGGCCAATGAGGAGTGAGTGGAAATACCTGCGTCACTTTTGGACCAGAGCACTGAACTGTCAGTGTGGGACCCTCTAGGGCTATCTTTACCTCTGGGACAGCCAGCTGGCAGCGTTCTACGTGGTGGCTGCTCCATTAGCTAGGTCCCAAGTGACTATGTTGAGCAAAGTTCTCTTCTCTCCCTCTGCCAACCTGTGCTGGACAGATAGTGGGAGCAAGAAAAGCATTCGTTGTTAGAACCACAGAGATTCTGGAGGATATTTGTCGCTGCAGCATAACCCAGCTTTCCTGACTGACAGACCCTGGTATCTCCTTAGTTCTCTCCTTCACTTCTTTCTCAAACGTCACTTTCTCACTGGCCATGATATAGATCTCATGAGGCAGATGGGGAAAAAGAATGTCTCCTGTATGTTCTATGGAGGAATCAGTAGAATTCATGATAACGAGATAGTTGTTTTTGTTCTCTGAGTCTCTGCCTAGAGCCCAATTTCCCCTCGATCTTGACTTGGTTGATCCTTCCTCTTCACTCAGCCGTAAGCTCCACTGAGCCTCCTCTGAGAAGCCCTCCTGGACTTTCCAACCCAAAAGCCTTCTCTTCCCTGCCACACAGCCAGGCATCTCATTCCCTTTCCAGTCCATTTCACATTTTGAACCATGTTTTTGATTTAGGCATTTACTTGTTTACAGGTACTTTGCTCCCTAAAATGTCAGCTTCTCAGTGCCCAGAACAACATGCAGCACACCGTAGGTGCTCACTGAGTGTTGGCTGCATGGTCAATATACATACCCTCAAGGTCCCTGTGGGCAGATTGTTTAGATAATACTAATGACAGGGAAACATACTTATTCCAAGTCCCAGTGATCAGGCTGTTTCCCTGGGAATCGGGAGGCAGGCAGGACGCCCACTGTCACTTTTGTAGAACCCGTTTGAGCTGATAAAATACGCCTTGATTCCCAGAACTGCCATATCTACTGGATGGGGAAACTGAGGCTGAGAGAGACAATATGATTTGCTTGGTTCACACAGGGTATGGATGGCACGGCTGGGGCTAGACCCGTCATTCTGGACTGCCACTGATTTTTTTTCCTACTTCACCCCTTGGCTGCACTTACATAGTGTTTAGTATTTATAATGATTGGCCGGCGAGAGCCTCAAAGGAGAAGGGAGGTACTGATTCATTCCAGTACTGCCGGGGTCTAGCATGGCGCTTGGCGCTTTGCAAGCACTCGATACTTGCCGAACAAATTAATGGTTGAGTCCCAGTAAAATTCTTAAGTGCCTTCTGTTTTATGGTTTATTTTCCTCTAATTTTTTGAGCATGGTTCATTCAGAAAAAATATAGAGGATGTAAAAAAAGTACTCAGCTCAGGAGAACACCCAATTCCGCAGCACAGGGGATAAAAATGGGGTGGATTTGACTATGACAGAGACAAAGCCCCGCGGTGGCCATGAGGGATGTCATATGTTCCCATTTATACCTGTTATTGATCCTGCAATTCCTGGTAATTATTTTTGGAGTCCTCCCTTCCTCATTCGCTCTCAAAATGGTTTGGGTGTGAATGATACATAATAGTGTCTCTTGGTCTAGGAGATGCCCTACCGCCGTCCCTGGCCTCATCAGGTCCCTCGCACCCTCATTCACTCCCCTCTGGCCACATGGGTTGTCTCACAAATGCCAAGCTCACTCGTGCCTCAGGGCCTTTGCACTGGCGGTCCCATCTACCTGGGTCTCTCTTCCCTTACATACCTTCATGGCTCCCCCTGACTTCCTTCAGGTCTTAGTAGAACTGCAACCTCTCACCTTGACAACTCACAGCCCCTCTACTGTTTTATTTTTCTCCCGAGCTTTCAGCATCCTCTAACACAGTAGTCGGCAAACTACAGCCACCTGTTTTTGTAAATTAAAGTTTTACTGTCACACGATCATGCCCATTCATTATGTATTTTCTCTGTGGTTGATATTGTGATATGACAGAAGACTGAGTAGTTGCAACAGAGACCTCATGGTCCACCAGGCCTGAAATATTTAAGGTACTAGCTGCCCTTTAGATATATAAATATAAAAATACATGTTTCTCTTAATTATTTTGCTTGATCACGTGTTAAAAATCCCAAACGGGGACTTTTGTCTCCTCTGTTCATTGGGTGCCTAAAAGAGTGCCTGCACACACAGGAGGCATTCGATGAAGTTTGTTGAATGACTATGTGACCTACAGTACTCCCAAATCTGACGTTTTGGTATTGGCCAAAAAGAACATCTATGAATGAAAAAGGGCTTAACTTAGGTCAAAGATAAGTTTCAACCATTAGTGACCACTGGTCGAGGAACATATGTATATAATCACCAACTAAACACTGTTTTGTTGCTTTCTTAATTGACATTAACAGAGGAAGAGAAGTAGAGACTAAGAGAAACAGAGAAAACCACAGAGAGGTACGGAGGAGGAGGAGGAGGAGGAGGAGGAGAGAGCGAGGGAGTGCACACCGAGTTCTCTTGTGTCTCTTATGGAGGCACTAATCCCATCATCAGGACCCCAGCGATCACCTCAACGGTCACCTCTGAGATTTTCTAGACAGAGTAACTGGAGAAGTCACTCGAGATATTCCCTTTGTCTCAGCTGTTGGGTGGGGGGAGGGCCTTTGGGGGTCCTGAGGGTAGAATTCAAGGAGTCTGTGAATCTGAATGGAAAAAAGCTAGCCCTTCACTTCCCCACATTTCCACTGGAACTGAGCATTTTCTTCCATTACGAAGGGAGGCAGCAAATGGCAGCAGTCTGGGCAGAACCGGTGACACCTGTCACCAACAGAGATCACACACAATTCACAGATATCATGCAAAGTCTTTTAAGTTTAACACTCTCATGAAATTACAGGAGTTATCTGCCCTGTCACCAGGTCCTGTTGGCAATGTGTTATAAACTCTATACCAGATACAAACCAATACCAAACCACATCATGAGTCTGTTTTAAAAAGTATTTTGATAACAATGTCAATACACTTGGTTTCCCCCATCAGCTCATGTCCTTTAATTTATGCCTTTAAAACCATCAGACTGACAAAGAGGTCCGTGGCTCAACAAGGTGAAGAATCTCTGAGGTGGAACAATCAGGTACCACATCATGCCTGTTAAAATGGCCACCATCAGAAGGATGAGATAAAAAGTGTTGGCGAGGATGTGGTGGGAATGTAAATGGATGCAGCCCATGGAAACAATTATGGAGGTTCCTTAAAAAATTAAAAATAGAACCACTTTATGACCTAGCAATTCCACTTCTGGAAATCTATTCAAAGGAAACAAAAATACTAACTGGAAAAGATACCTGCACCCCCGTGTTCACTGCAGCATTCGTCATAACAGACAAGCTATGGAAACAACTTAAGTGTCCACTGATGAATGAACGGATAAAGAAAATATGATACACATACACAGTGGGATACTATTCAACCATACAAAAGAAGAAAATCCTGCAAGTTGTGGCAACATGGATGGACCCTGAGAGCATTATGCTGAGTGAAATAAACCAGAAAGAGAGAGAGACCTACTCTATGATCTCACTTATATGTGGAATCGAAATAAACCAAACTCCTAGAAAAAGAGATCAGATTTGTGGTTATCAGAGGCAGGGGTGCGGGGTGGGAACTAGGTGAAGGTGGTCAAAGGTACAAACTTCCAGTTATACGATAAGTAAGTGCTAAGGATGGAATGTACAACAGGGTGACTGTAGTTGACAGTGCCGTATGGGACTGGAAAGATGCTAAGAGAGTGGATCCTAAGAGTTCTTATCACAAGGGGAAAAAAAACAATTTTTTTGGTAACTATATGAAGTGATAGATTAACTAAACTTACTGTGGTAGTCATTTTGCAATACAAGTATGTCAAGTCATTATGCAATGCACCCTAAACTTCTATGTTGTATGCCAATTATATCTCAATAAAACTGGAAAAAAAAAAACTGAGGTGGGCTCTCCTCCCAATCTTCCATCTTTTCTGCCCGAGACTTTAGTGAGTTTTAAGAAACAACTGACTCCTTTAAAAGCTAAA